>NC_081526.1:1128468-1190968 GCF_030273125.1 Centropristis striata | reverse complement strand
TGATTTTATGTCTTTTGTATCCTTTTTTGTGTCTTTTTTGGTCTTTTTATGTCTTTTTTGATTATTTTGTGTCTTTTTACATCTTCTTTTGGTCACAAAATGATCAAAAAAGACAAAAAATGTACAAAATAAATAAAATGAAAGCTGCAGCAGTGATGAACTGGCCCGAGCAGAGTGACCTGATGATTATTTGGTTCTTACCAATATTTAAAAAAAATTAGATTTATAAGTGTTAGATAATTCATCTCGTTTTAAGAGTTAATTTCTTATTCTAAGTGTTCAACATGTTTATTTCTAGATGTAATAATCTTAATTTAATAAATCTTGTCAAGGTAAATTATCTATCCATGCAGCAAGATCATTTCCCTCAGATTTACTGTTTTAAACACCTTTTTTGCAGTGAAAAAAATCTGTATGCACAAATTATAAGTCATGATTTATTATTATATAAGAGTCTGATTTAACCAGCAAGCCTTCTGTCTCTGCTTATTCACTGTAAACTGTTTGTTGTGCCATTTATTGTTGCATCTGATTGACTCACATGTCATTTTTTGCAGTGTAAATACTGTAAACATTTGAATTATGGCTCATAAGACCATATGGTGTCTCCCCCTTTCGTTCCCACATATATCCCCAATATTCCTCCCAGTCTGACTGACTCATATTACAGTTTTTTCGAGCTGTGAAATCTGCTGAATAGAGAAGAATCTGTCTCCCACGTCAAGAAGAAGAGCGAGGCCCGCGGTGGAGGATCCACAGTGACCTGTGGTGAACCTGAGCTGGTTCTGTCTGTCAGACTCTGTAGGACCCAGCGGAAAAGAGCTGCACCAGGAGAGAGAGGGAGAGAGAGAGAGAGAGAGAGAGAGAGAGGAGGAGAAGGAGAGAGGAGGCTCAGATCAGTCAGTGGCTTCATGGAGTTATGTTCCTCTGATCCGCCGCCATGGATTGCAATCCGCGATCTCTCCTTTTCTTTTTTCCTCTTTTATTCTCCTGCGTTCTTCCTGCGTTCCCCGTCATCTACCCTCCGAACGAAGGTAAGAACTCACGCAAAGGACATGTGGCTCTCTCTCTCTCTCTGTGTGTGTGGTAATGTGTGTGTTAGTGTGTGTTAGTGTGTGCGCTTCTGTCTCTCTCTCCGCGGACTTACTGTCCAAAAAACATCCGATCATAACAATAAGAAGAGGATCCAAAAAGAAGCGCACGGAGCGGACAGACAAAGAGCAGCAGCGGTGGATACGAGCCCGAACACACAAATAATGAGACAATCAAGTTGGACAGAAGAGCCCAAAACAAGCCTCACAATGCCGCCTCGTGCCGGATCATCTTTGGGGTTAATAGTTGTTGAAACGCGGATGAATGAATGTGAGAAACGGCAGACAGGAGATCCCCGAGCGGCGCAGCGCGGCGCAGCGCGGAGTTATCACGGAGAGAGAGGAACTCCGCTGCTCCGCTCTCTGTCTCTCTGTCTGTCTCTCTGTCTCTCTGTCTGTCTCTCTGTTCTCCACTATGTGTTGATCCGCTTCATCCACGTTTGTTTTTTGTTTTTTGTGTTTCCGCCCCACTAAGGTCCGATTTAAAGGCGATAAACAGAAGATGAGAGGATCGCAGAGTGCGTAAAAACGCGGATGTCTGGTTTTATCTGGTCTCTGACCTGGATCCATCCAGACTCGATGTGCTCCGAGCCTTTCACCAACACATCTATAACCACTCTGTTTGGAATTATATTTAATTAAACCAGTTCAATTCAACAAAGAGCCAGACTGCCTGTTCCTCTTATTCTCAGTCTGAACCACTTCTTCTCTAATTCTCAGCATGTGGTTTATTCTGCTCCACTCCGCTGCTCCACACGTGAAACTGCGGAGGAAACAAGTGAACCAACCTCCTTTTTTATTCTTTATTATTCGCCTCTTTATTTGCTTCACTTTCTCCTCTTGGGCATTTTTAGTATTTTATTTATTTCCCAGAGGAAGTGTCACTTTCACGCCCTGCTGTAAATGCTTGTCATGGTTCATGTGTTCAAAGTAAAAAAGGAAAGAAAAGGAAACTGTGAGTTGTGTAAAGGTGAAAACTGCCCACAGGGAGAGAACACACACACACACACACACACACACACACACACACACACACACACACACACACACACACACACACACACACACACACACATTTGGGTGAAGATTTGGGTCAAACTGTCAAACGGGACTGAGCTCACAATTAGCCTCCACTTAGAATAAAATACTCGCTGCGCAGATTGGTGCGTTAATAAAGTCTCTTATTTTGAAATGTTGCTGCAGGAGAATTCCAGAGGAAGATGGTGATTTACAGCTTAATACCAATAAAGTCATTAAATGAGTCTGAGTGAGCTTTTAGTAGGTGTAATCTGCTCTGCAGTCATTATGTTCACAGGCAGAAAACTGATCCTTCCGCCGCTCGGAGAGAAAATGTAAGAAAGTTTTTAAAAAAAAGGCATTTCTAGTGTTGTAGAGTAAGTTTGGAGAGTTTTGGTGAATAGGTCAAAAGATCAAATGTTATCTGAAGGGAAACTGTCTTCATATCATCGTTGTGTTGTTTCCGTGGAGTTTATTTGTCCTGCAGACTGATGAAGATCAGCCGGGAACCAAACCACTGAACCGGTTTATTTTTCATCCGTGATTTCCTCCTAAAGGTTTATTTGCACTTCTGTAATAAGTTTAAACCTGGAAAAAATGAACGAAAATATCAGTTGGAGGCCATATATATAGAGAGAGACTCATCCAATATTTAAAATGATAATAATAATACATTCTGTACAGTTTTGTGCGCCACGGCGCGTTTCCACTGTCAGCTCTGTCTCTGTGCGTAATTGTTAATACGAGATATCAGTACAAATTTAATTTATGGTGTTTTTTTAATGCTAAATATGACAAAAAAGTGCTTAATTGTGTAAAAGTGAGAGAGTGAAGGTCAGCTAGGCCTGAAGTGAGTCTGTTTAGTGAATCTGAGAGCAGCTTTTCCCCCCAGACACTTATTTTATTAACATTTATTATATAATAGTTAACATTTAAGACGTTTAATGAGGCATACAGCTGATGGGAAATAAGTAGCAGAGAGCTCAGCACTGAAAAAAGAAACAGAACCACATAAAATACACACCCTGCTGACTAAATATACAACTGGAGAGTGTGTGTGAGAGTGTGTGTGAGGAAGAAAGTGAAAAAAGACGGAGAGAAACCCTTTAACCGCTCTGCGAGTTAGCAGGAGGAGAAAAAGTGCGAATTTTCAAAATAAAAAATAAAAAAACGACAATTAAATTCACCTTTTCCAGGACAAAAATCAGCCAGAGAGTGTCAGTATCGAGCTGCTGCGTCTCTGGATTGAATAAAAATTCATCCAGACTGTAACAGAACCGTAAATTTGACCCCATAACTGCATAAAAAGCGCATTTTGAATGAGCAGAGAGCTTCTTTATCTGGTCTAAATCAACCGTTTCACTGTGTTCATGCTAATATCTGGTCCTGCTTTATTATAAATCTCATCAGGCTGCAGATCCACAGCTGCTATCTTCAAGGTGAAGTCACAAAAGCAGATAAAAATCAACGTAAAGCTCCAAACTCACTCACCTTCACTCAGTAAAGCAGATAAAGTAAAGCAGAGGACGCGGAAACTTTCACTATAAAAGCAGATTTGAGGCTCAAAATCACTGTCTGCTTTTCTAAAAGTCACCTTAAAACGTGCCCGAGAGTTACTTTCTTCTTTTTTTTAATTGTACTCATGTGTATAATTAAAGCCTGACAAATCACAAAGTGTTCACACGAGTGGAGAATAAAGTTCTGCAGGCTTTTATTTTTTAAGCTGCTGCTGATCTGATGGACGCGCTGAGAAAAAACACACCCAGAATTATATTATATTATATAACACGCTTTATAAACTTTAAACTCGATAATTATAATAAAGGGATCTGCTGTAAATTCGTTGACACACTGCAGCTTATAATAAACCAATAGCAGTAAATGAGGATTTAAATAATAAAGGCTTTATTTTGAAAAGTTTAAGACTCACTGGGACTTTTCACAGACTTAAATTAATTAAAAAGTATATATATTTTTACGGAAAACAAACCTCAACGTTTAACAGGATGATGGAAAACTTGTGTTATGATTTTATTATTTCCCTGCTCCTTTATGAGCTCTGGTTCTGGTTCTTGTCAGGTCGGATCCGGCTCGGCACCGAGCCTTTATAAACCAACACTTATTTTTTTCTCTAGAACAGGTTTTCACTGTGTGGCTTTCATTAGGCCGTAATGATCTATAAAACTTTGGGGAAAAGTTGAGTAAATTCAGACGGAAACCCTCCTGAAGTGTCGCGGAGTCTTTAAAACTTCAACCAGGTTTGATATTTTTCAGATATTGTGTGCAAAAAAAATAATTTTCCATATTTAATCGAAAAAACAAGAAGTGAAGTTGTGAGTTGCGGTGCTGTGGTGCAGTGTGGTGCAGCTTGTCCCCTTTGCGGGGCAGCCTGGTGGGCTGCGGGCCGCTGCGGGGCGCCGGGAGGCCTCGGGTATTTTTAGCCGGCGGGAGGGCGCCTCGGGCCGGGGAGCTCTGCGCTGAGCCCCGCTGGGACGGAGGGCGGCAGTGAGCGATGGGACCCAACAAAGGTGCTGCAAATGTGCTTACACAGGGCCCTCCTTTCAAAATAAACCTGCTCTCTACCTAGACTAGGCCTGGCTCTGTGTGTGTGTGTGTAGGTGTGTGTGTGTGTGTGTGTGTGTAGGTGTGTGTGCGTGAGAGTGAGAAAGACTGTCAGCAAATGTTTGTGTATGCTCTTGTTGAGTGTGTATGTGCAGGAATATATGCAGTTTGTGCGTGTAAATCTTGTAAATGCTTTTATTTTGAAAGGGGATGAGTGTTTATCTATTTTTAAGTACAAATGCATGTGTTTCGTTGTGTGTTTGTCCCTCTAGTTTCTCTGATGGGGCGCGTCTTTTAGTGTGATTTTTTTTTGTGATCCCAAACTATACACTCTGTGTGTGTGTGTGTGTGTGTGTGTGTGTGTGTAGGTGTAGGTGTGTGTGCGTGAGAGTGAGAAAGACTGTCAGCAAATGTTTGTGTATTCTCTTGTTGAGTGTGCATGTGCAGGAATATGTGCATGTTTTGCATCTGAGTTGTGCAGTTTGTGCGTGTAAATCCTGTAAATGCTTTTATTTTGAAAGGGGATGTGTGTTTATCTATATTTAAGTACAAATACATGTGTTTCTTTGTGTGTTTGTCCCTCTAGTTTCTCTGATGGGGCGCGTCTTTTAGTGTGATTTTATTTTTGTTATCCCAAACTATACACTGTGTGTGTGTGTGTGTGTGTGTGTGTGTGTGTGTGTGTGTGTGTTTTTGTGTGTGTGTGATGGAGAGTGCCATCTTCAATTTAACAGCATGTGTTTCAGCCTTCAGATTTAGATTTTAAAAGAAAGAAAGAATAGGAGAAATGCAGGTGTGTGTTTCTATGTGTGTTTCTGTGTGTGTGTGTGTGTGTGTGTGTTTCTGTGTGTGTGAGGCTATAAGATAATACAGTATGTTTGCAGGGGTGTTGTGTGCCTTTGTGTGTGTTTATATGAGTCATAAGTGTAAGAAAGAGAAGGAAAGAAAGAAAGAAAGGAAGGAAGGAAGAATGAAGGAAATAAAGGTATATTTGTGTGTGTTCCTGTATGTGAGGCTAGTGTGCCTTTATGCGAGTGTGATATGTGTATATAAGTGTAAGTATGTGTGTGTTTCTTTGTGTGCAGAGATATAAAATATTACAGTATGTGTGCATTTACGTGAGTATGATGTGTTTATATGAGTCATATAAGTGTAAAGCAGGAGATGAAAGAAGGAAAGAAAGAAAGAAAGGTGTTTGTGTTTCTGTGTGTGAGGCTATACAATCATACAGTGTGTGTGTAGGAGTGTGTGTGTGTATGAGTCAGGAGATGTAAGAAAGAGAGAAGGAAAGAAAGAAAAGAAAGAAAGAAAGAGAGGAATGGGGGCAGAGGGGTTGGGCAGCAGCAGCAGCATCAGACAGAGCGACTCTGAACTGAATAATTCATAATGGGAGGTGAACACTTCACCCTTTAACACAGACACAAGTCGCCTCGCTCTGCCTCACACACACACACACACACACACACACACACACACACACACTGCAACACACAGCCCTTCCACTATGATCCAAACATGTGTACGAGACTTTTTCTATTGTTTGTTGAGTCCAGATGGAAGATCTCCGCTTTGCTGATCAGCCATGTGTTGATTCAGAGCAGACACACTGACTGACAGCTTCTTCTTCTTCTGCTTCTTCTTCTTCTTCTTCTTCTTCTTCTTCTTCTTCTTCTTCTTCTGCTGTTTCTACTCATGCATCACTTTAAATATGAGCCCTGCAGGCTGTAGATCATATCTCCATTTACATGTTTTATATCATCATCTGCCATCAGACGGGAGATCCAGATCCATAAAAACCAGGACAAACAGACTAAAAAACAGTTTCTATCCAACACTGAGCGCTGCTACCAGAGCTTTTACATTTTACATTTTACATTTTATGAAGGTGGACGTGTATGGGTGGATATGTGTGAGGTTTTTATGCACTTTTTCATGTCCATAGTGACTTTTTTAAATCTATATTTAAGTACAAATACATGTGTTTCTTTGTGTGTTTGACCCTCTAGTTTTTTGGATACGGCGCGTCTTTTAGTGTGATTTTTTTTCTTATCCGTAACAATACCCAGTACTTGTGTTTACGCGTGTGTGTGTGTGTGTGTGTGTGTGTGTGTGTGTGTGTGTGTGTGTGTGTCTGTGTGTGTGTGTGTGTGTGTGTGTGTGTGTGTGAGAGTGAGAACGACTGTCAGCAAATCTTTGTGTATGCTTTTGTTGAGTGTATGTGCAGGAATATGTCCATGTTTTGCATCTGAGTTGTGCAGTTTGTGCGTGTAAATGCTTTTATTTTGAAAGGGGATGTGTGTTTATCTATTTTTTAAGTACAAATACATGTGTTTCTTTGTGTATTTGTCCCTCTAGTTTCTTGGAAAGGGCGCGTCTTTTAGTGTGATTTTTTTGTTATCCGTAACTATACACAGCGCCTGTGTTTATGCGTGTGTGTGTGTGTGTGTGTGTGTGTGTGTGTGTGTGTGAAAGAATGTCAGTAAATGTGTGTGTATGCTCTTGTTGAGTGTGCATGTGCAGGAATACTTATTTTTTTATTGCTTTTGCACTGAAAAAGAAATGCACTTAATTTTGTTGCACCTGTTACAATGACAAATAAATATATTATTATTATATTATTATTATTATATCTTACTGGAAGTTTGTGCTGGGCAGAAATGCAGTTAAATGATGAGAACATAGACTTCAAAATAAGCCTCTGTAGATCTCTGCTCCAATGTTTCCTGTTAATATTTCAGCGTATGCTATGCCAAGAGATAGTAGGTCAGTAAAAAAATAAATAAAACGAGAGAGAGAGAGAGAGGATTACGTTGCAATGTGACACGTCTCAGATTGTATTAGCAAGGTGCTCATTAGGTTTACAGGCTGGATGATACACACACACACACACACACACACACACACACACACACACACACACACACACACACACCCATCCAGCATTCCAGCAGCTTATGAAAGCTCTCAGGACGCCGTGGTGCCCGTGGCGAGAATCTTCTCATGCTTACATTCTGTTCTGTCAGGGTCAGAGTGTGTGTGTGTGTGTGTGTGTGTGTGTGTGTGTGGCCTATAGGTATGTGTTTATATATTGATTCACCTGTTTCTACCTCTGTGATGTTTTGCTCCCTTTCCAGACAGGCTGGCTCAGTTTGCTATTAATACTCAGAGTTCCCGTTCAGAGGCACTCCCTGATGGGGCAGGGGCTATATGCTTGGCTGGCGCTAGCTCGCTAACCGACCGCGCATGTGTGTGTGTGTGTGTGTGTGTGTGTGTGTGTGTGTGTGAGAGAGGGAGTGAGAGAGAGTGAGAACGACTGTCAGCAAATGTTTGTGTATGCTCTTGTTGAGTGCGCATGTGCAGGAATATGTTCATGTTTTGCATCTGAGTTGTGCAGTTTGTGCGTGTTAATGCTTTTATTTTGAAAGGGGATGTGTGTTTATCTATATTTAAGTACAAAAATATGTGTTTCCTTGTGTGTTTGCCCCTCTAGTTTCTAGGATAGGGCGCGTCTTTTAGTGTGATTTTTTTTTGTTATCCGTAACTATACACATCGCCTGTGTTTATGCGCGTGTGTGTGTGTGTGTGTGTGTTTTTGTGTGTGTGTGTGTGTGTGTGTGTGTGTGTGTGTGTGTGCGCTGATTTCTCCAGCCAAGTGCAGCTAAATTAAAGATTTGTACCCCAAAATGACCTTTATTTGTTCAATAATAAAAAAAGAAGAAGAAAACTAAACATCTTACTTCAATCTTGCATCAGAGTTGTGCAGTTTATGCGTATAAATGCTTTTATTTTGAAAGGGGATGTGTGTTTATCTATATTTAAGTACAAAAACATGTGTTTCTTTGTGTGTTTGCCCCTCTAGTTTCTAGGATAGGGTGCATCTTTTGGTGCGATTTTTTTTTAGTTCTGCCTAACTATACACATTGCTTGTGTTTATACATGCGTGTGTGTGTGTGTCTGTGTGTGTGTGTGTGTGTGCTGATTTCTCCAGCCAAGTGCAGCTAAATTAAAGATTTGCACCCCAAAATGACCTTTATTTGTTCAATAATAAAAAAAAGAAGAAGAAAACTAAACATCTAACTTCAATCTTGCATCCGAGTTGTGCAGTTTGTGCGTGTAAATGCTTTTATTTTGAAAGGGGATTTTGTTAATCTATATTTAAGTACAAATGCATGTGTTTCTTTGTGTGTTTGCCCCTCTAGTTTTGCGTCTTTTGGTCTGATTTTTTTCTTATGCTCACTATACACAGTGCTTGTGTTTATGCATGCCTGTGTGTGTGTTTTTGTGTGTGTGTGTGTGTGTGTGCTGATTTCCCCAACCAAGTGCAGCTAATTTAAAGATTTGTACCCCAAAATGACCTTTATTTGTTCAATAATAAAAAAAAGAACTTCAATCTAACTTCAATCTTGCATCCGAGCTGTGCAGATTGTGCGTATAAATGCTTTTATTTTGAAAGGGGATGTGTGTTTATCTATATTTAAGTACAAAAACATGTACTTCTTTGTGTGTTTGCCCCTCTAGTTTTGCGTCTTTTGGTCTGATTTTTTTCTTATGCTCACTATACACAGTGCTAGTGTTTATGCATGCCTGTGTGTGTGTTTGTGTGTGTTTTTGTGTGTGTGGGTGCTGATTTCCCCAGCCAAGTGCAGCTGGAGGGGCTTTTTTTTTCCTCCCGCGATATGAGAGCCGTCTAATTTTCTGCTCTCAAATTCCCCCGCTCGGCTCAATTTGAGTGGTGGGCTCGGCTCGTTGAGAAATGTAAATTGGAAGCAATGGCCCTGGATGCTGAGCTGCTATTATCTGACAGGAACAGATAGCTTCATTAGCCGCTAATAGCAACGTGTCTGCTGCCACTCAGCTGGCTCAGGGCTTAGCTTAGCTTAGCGTAGCTAGCGCTCAGGTGAGATGCTTTTCCAGCCTGGAATGTGATAATAAGTCTCCCTGAGTGTCTCTGAATCTTCCTTCCAGGCTCTTTTTTTTATTTTTTTTGCCGCTCTGGCTGATAGTTATCAGACGAGCCTGCTGGAGGAAATGATGATTTCCATCTCAAGCTTTTATTCTAGTGTGAAACAACAATTAGTTCACAGAGCGGCACAATCACTTCCCTCTGCACATTTACTTCATGCTGCTTCTTTAGAGGAATAAAGGAGACCAGGGACAGGTGGAACACCTTCAGTTCCTCCAATCAGAAACAAGCTGCTGTAAACAATTGTCTTGGAAATTAACAGTAGAATACTGGCAGCATTCTACTGTTAATTTTACAGTTCCTCTACTGTTATTTACTGTGATAAAACCACATACTGAATTACAGTAAAATCCTGCATTTCATTGATTTTTACACTAGACTGAAACACAGTATAGTGCTGAAGCTAGTTGCAATATTGTTGCAGTATACAATGCAGTCATTTTCTGTAAATAGAGCATATTACTGTCTGAAAGCCAATTACTATGAATTAACCCATTGAGGCCTAAAACGCCTGTAAAACCTCTCGGCGATTTTAAAATGACCCCCTAAAACCTGAAGTTTTTCTGTAAATTCAACAGAAGTGTCAACGCTTCTACTAAATAATAGATTTTTCAGCCTCTGTAGCTTATACAAATACTACAAAATGATGTATCCACTTTCCAGGCTTCAATTGGTTAAGCGCTGTCTTCAGTGTAACCTCAGTCATTTTAATAAACCATATACTGAATGAGTTAGTTAAGTAAAATACATTAAAAATGTGTAGAAGAAGAGACTTAGAAAATATCATATATATATATATGTCATATATTTTATGGGAAACGGCAAGCTACCTTCAAATTATTGCCCAGAATGCATTTTTTTCTACAGTATAATACCTTTTTAATGGAAAACAGTATGTTACTGTCACAATTTGGCTGTTTTCTTACAGTAATCTGTTAGTGTAGAGCAGATCTGGGCCGTGTGAGGTCACCCAGAAATTAGAAAGCAATACAACTGCGGTGCTTTTATTTTGAAGGCGATGTTGCTTTTTGCATAAAGTTAATAAATGACTGGTTTACTGCATAACAGTGTTTTTGGTTGGTTTTTGATGTTTTGCTAAAAAGTGTTCCAAGCGTCCCCGGTCTCCCGTACGTCTGACTGGACTGAAATAGTTTTCAGAGCGCCACAGCGCTCCGTCATGACCCACAAACCCTCTGGTTGGCTCTGGTTGGCTCTGGTTGGCTCTGGTTGGCTCTCTTTGGCTCTGGTTGGCTCTGGTTGGCTCTGGTTGGCTCTGGTTGACTCTGGTTGGCTCTGGTTGGCTCTGGTTGGCTCTGGTTGGCTCTCTTTGGCTCTGGTTGGCTCTCATTGGCTCTGGTTGGCTCTGGTTGGCTCTGGTTGGCTCTGGTTGGCTCTCATTGGCTCTGGTTGGCTCTGGTTGGCTCTGGTTGGCTCTGGTTGGCTCTGGTTGGCTCTGGTTGGCTCTCTGGTTGGCTCTGGTTGGCTCTGGTTGGCTCTGGTTGGCTCTGGTTGGCTCTGGTTGGCTCTAGTTGGCTCTGGTTGGCTCTGGTTGGCTCTCTGGTTGGCTCTGGTTGGCTCTGGTTGGCTCTGGTTGGCTCTCATTGCCTCTGGTTGACTCTGGTTGGCTCTCTTTGGCTCTGGTTGGCTCTGGTTGGCTCTGGTTGACTCTGGTTGGCTCTGGTTGGCTCTGGTTGGCTCTGGTTGGCTCTGGTTGGCTCTTGTTGACTCTGGTTGGCTCTGGTTGGCTCTGGTTGGCTCTGGTTGGCTCTCTGGTTGGCTCTGGTTGGCTCTGGTTGGCTCTGGTTGGCTCTGGTTGGCTCTGGTTGGCTCTGGTTGGCTCTCTGGTTGGCTCTGGTTGGCTCTGGTTGGCTCTGGTTGGCTCTCATTGGCTCTGGCTGGCTCTCTGGTTGGCTCTGGTTGGCTCTGATTGGCTCTGGTTGGCTCTCTTTGGCTCTCTGGCTGCCTGTTACTCTGCTGCTTACTGGAGCTTTGAATGGAGAGTACAGGGAGATTGTATTCCTCATATTTTCACAGTGAATAGACTTACAGCTGCAGGGCCTGACTGACTGCACCGCTTCTTCACTTTGCTGTGTGTGTGTGTGTGTGTGTGTGTGTGTGTGTGTGTGTGTGTGTGTGTTGAGCTGTGGACTGATTTGCTCTCAGCAGGATGAGGAGGAAAGAGGCTGAGTCAGTTTCAGGTTGGAACTTAAAGGAAGAGGCCTTTTGTCGGATTGTTGGGACTTTATTGTTCCACCATCTGTTTACATTAGCTCATTATTCATTTTCCTTTCATGCATTCTTTCTCATGCAGGTCACTTCAGTCTGCACCTTAGTAATCACTGCAGCATGCAAATTCATGGGTTCTTTATTTTTAGTTTTTATTGCTTTTGGACGATAAGTTCGGTAAAATGTGGCAAAGTAAACGGAGTCAGTTGCTTTAAAAATAATTAATGATGTAAAGATCTGTTCCCAAAAACAATCTGGAATAATGCAGTTTTGGAAAGTAAAGTCACTTTAATGTTCAATTAAAAAAAATGAAGAAGAAAACTAAACATCTTACTTAAATCTGCACAAATCTGAGTCTTGTTGCATGGAGGTAAAATGTGGCAAAGTGTTGGTAAATATATTGAGAAAAATTCAAATTAAATTAACTGAATCCGATCGTTTGATGGGGAATGATGAGCAGGAGACTGTAAATGTTATTTTTTGGCACTTTTGTTGAGTTTTGGCTGCTATTTTGGTCAGATCTCTCTTGAAAAAAAAAATAAATCTGAAATTCTTATTGCTTTTGGACGATAAGTTCGGTAAAATGTGGCAAAGTAAACGGAGTCAGTTGCTTTAAAAAGAATTAATAATTGTAAGATCTACACCAAAAATGACCTTTATTTGTTCAGTAATACAAAAAAGAAGAAGAAAACTAAACATCATATTTAAATCTGCAGGAATCTGAGTCTTGTTGCATGGAGCTAACACCATTTGTAACACTTCCTCCCACTTGATATCTTGGTTTCCTTTCTTTAAAACTAATAAATGATGTAAAGATCTGAACCCAAAAACAACCTGGAATAATGCAGTTTTGGAAAGTAAAGTCACTTTAATGTTCAATAATAAAAATGAAGAAGAAAACTAAACATCTTACTTAAATCTGCAGGAATCTGAGTCTTGTTGCATGGAGGTAAAATGTGGCAAAGTGTTGGGAAATATATTGAGAAAAATTAAAATTAAATTAACTGAATCCGATCGTTTGATGGCGAATGATGAGCAGGAGACTGTAAATGTTATTTTTTTGGCACTTTTGTTGAGTTTTGGCTGCTATTTTGGTCAGATCTCTCTTGAAAAAGAGATTCTGTCTGTGAAGATTTTAAGGACATACTTTATTAAACTAAATATATTTCACTTTTATATGAATGAACAATATAGCCAAAATGAGGCACAATTCATTGTTTTGTGCTAAAATAATATTTTTTAACATATTTTTGATTCACAGATTCATTACTGTAATGCGTCCGGATAAAAATGTCATGTTTCCCCCACACTTGTATACAATAAACATTTAATAAACTTTATAAAAATAAATATACATTTGTTTAAACATGTATAATGATAGTGAATTAGTGACTTAGTCCACAGAAACAAACACACAGATTATTCTAACAAAAGTAAACGGAAGTCAGTTGCTTTAAGAATAATTCATAATTGTAAGATCTAACAAAAAACGACCTTTATTTATTCAATAATACAAATAAGAAGAAGAAAACTAAGCATCTTATTTAAATCTGCAGGAATCTGAGTCTAACACTATTTGTAACACTTCCTCCCACTTGATATCTTGGTTTCCTTTTCACACTAAAATAAATCATTATTGGTTTTCTCTGTTTGGGAAACAGAATGAAACAGTTTAACTCAATATGTAATTAATTTAGATACATTTAGATAACATTGCCAATTAAAATAATATATTTATCAGCTGCTTTATGTCATTTTATTTGAAGAGACACTCATAAACTGTGTTTAACTTGTTTCTTTAACTTGAATCATGAAGCACGAGGCTGCTCTACATTCCCCGTCCATATGTCACGCTCCATACGACTCTATGAGAATAATTCACACCACAGACATGTGAACATACTAAGAATAGAAAATGTTGCAGCTCATTTCTTATGTGCTCCAGGAAGAAACTTTATGTTGGAGTCGGTTTTATAAACAGAAAGGATCATTAGGCAGAATTTATTTATCTGTAGATGAAAGTAAACTTCATTTTTCACCGTGTTCTGATCTGGTCTGAAGAGGAGGGCAATAGATAATAAAAAGTTATATTTGTTAGAAAGTTATGACTAAGCAGCAATTAAAAGGGAAGCCCCAGAACCAGTGTTTGTTTTATTAATATTTATTACTCTGAGGCAGCACATATCACACCTTCTGTTCAGTTCATTCATGTTTTATATATTTATATTTTCCTTATTAGACTACATTATTCCATAATGTTGTATATAATGTCCATAAATCACTACCATGGCATTGTTTGTTTTTGTTTTAGAACGTTTTAAACCCTTTTAATAGTGTTTTCACCTCAAAAGTAGTTAATTGTAACATTGTAACAAAAATTTCTTGTTGTGAGTTTGAAGGCCAAAATGCCGAATAACAGGCATTTTTTTCAGATCTTTATTAACAACTACAGAAATACAGGCATTCAGGATATAAACAAGACATGCAAAGAAAAATGTCAGTTACAGAAACTTTAGATTAAAATATCTATCTATCTATCTATCTATCTATCTATCTATCTATCTATCCATCTATCCATCTATCCATCTATCTATCCATCTATCTATCTATCCATCCATAATAGTTTATCTATAATAAAACAATAACATAATAAGGCACATATGGGTATAAGGTGCTTACTTTTATTCTATTCTGTTGTTTCTGAAAATAATATTTTAAAATGTAGCAGAGTGCGTTCACATTTCTTCTTCTACTATTATTATACTGTTTCAACACAGCATGATGTAAAAATATCTATATAAAAATAAAATAGTAACATAATAAGGCACATATGGGTATAAGGTGCTTATTTTTATTCTGTTCTGTTGTTTCTGAAAATAATCTTTTAAAGTGTAGCAGAGTGCGTTCACATTTCTTCTTCTACTATTATTATTATTCTGTTTCTAGTGTGTTTCAACTCAGCATGATGTTAATTTAGTAAATGATGGTCCATGCAGAGTCAAACAGATGATTTCAGCACATTGTGGCTCCGTTCCTTATGATTGAAAAATCACGACCATGGCATTGTTTGTTTTTGTTTTAGAACGTTTTAAACCCTTTTAATAGTGTTTTCACCTCAAAAGTAGTTAATTGTAACATTGTAACAAAAATTTCTTGTTGTGAGTTTGAAGGCCAAAATGCCGAACAACAGGCATTTTTTTTTTCAGATCTTTATTAACAATTAGAGAAAAACAGGCATTCAGGATATAAACAAGACATGCAAAGAAAAATGTCAGTTACAGTAACTGTAGATGGAAATATCTATCTATCTATCTATCTATCTATCTATCTATCTATCTATCTATCTATCTATCTATAATAAAACAATAACATAATGAACAACATATAAGTATAAGGTGCTTACTTTTATTCTATTCTGTTGTTTCTGAAAATGAGCTTTTAAAGTGTAGCAGAGTGCGTTCACATTTCTTCTTCTACTATTATTAAACTTTTTCAAGTGTGTTTCAACACAGCATGATGTAAAAATATCTATATAAAAATAAAATAGGAACATAATAAGCCACATATGGGTATAAGGTGCTTACTTTTATACTATTCTGTGGTTTCTGTAAATCAGCTTTTAAAGTGTAGTACAGTGGGTTCACATTTCTTATTTGACATCAACTCTGAAGTCTCTATATAAAATATCAATTCTATTGTTAAAACAATAAAATTAGTTCGGGATTTGGAATTAATCTTGTGGATGTGATCGAACTACAGCCTTTAAAATGTCCTCAAACTAATGAATGATGTCACAACAGTGACTCCGCCCCCTTCTGTTATCCAGTCTGTGGTCACAACCCTGAATTTGCCTTTAAATTCACCTTTAACCACAGACATGGACGCCACCTTGGCTCCAAACCCAGAGCCTTTAGCTAGCAGCATCATGCTAACGGGCTCCTGGTCTGATTGTCGTATTCCATCTGTTAGACATGATTTCCCTCCTGCGTCTCTGTTTCTGTTTGATCTAAATGGATTCTTGGCAGGTCACACACATATATTATTGCATTTCCATTCATTATACATGGAGTTATATTCTGTTTTCAGTGTGGCCAATCACATCTCTGACCACCTCTGGAACTGCTGATTGCCTCTGAATTTGATGCCGTGTTGGTTTACCTGGTGACAGCCCAATCACCATGGGTGTGTATGTGACTAGTAGAAAGGGGCTACATGGGTCAAAAGCAGGAGGCTTGGGAAATAAACACCCCTTCTTCTTCTTGTGTTTTTTTTTAAATATTGGCTTGACTTTAGTTCAGTACGTCTTCAGGATATCTGTGTTGGAGCCAGTTTGCTCAGCCAACTTCAGTTTTGATGCTTTTCATTTACCCATGCTGCCTTGCATGCTCCATTTCATTTCGAACTGCAAAGCGGGCTTACAGGAGTCTTTCCACCAAATGTCCAGGATATGTACAGATAGTATTAGTGAACAGAGAAGGATCTGGAATTACCTCCATCACATTCTGGATGCAGCGATTGGTGGGAGGAGCCAGACGGCTTTGGAGGAGACCTGGGAGATCTAGTGATGGTGGAGAACTTTGTGGAAGGAGTAGTAATGGACAAAAAGACACAAATTAACCAAAAAAGATGCAAAATAACCAAAAAAAGACACAAAATAACCAAAAAAGACACAAATTAACCACAAAAAGATGCAAAATAACCAAAAAAAAAGACAGAAAATAACCGAAAAAGACACAAAATGACAAAAAAAACCCACAAAATGGCCAAAGACATAAAATGACCAAAAAGACACAAAATGACCAAAAAATGACACAAAATAAGCAAGAAAGACACAAATTAACCACAAAAAGATGCAAAATAAAAAAAAAAAAGACAGAAAATAACCGAAAAAGACACAAAATGACAAAAAAAAAAACACAAAATGGCCAAAGACATAAAATAAGCAAGAAAGACACAAAATGACCAAAAACTGAAACAAAATAAGCAAGAAAGACACAAAATGACCAAAAAAAGACACAAATTAACCAGAAAATACACTAAATGGCCAAAAAAGATGCAACATGACCAAAACCAGCCAGACGGCTTTGGAGGAGACCTAGGAGATCTAATGATGGTGGAGAACTTTGTGGAAGGAGTAGCTGATGAAAACTTCCACATGTCCAAAGATGCTCTTATGGCTTTAAGTGATGCCGCCTGGCTGCATACCCAATCACATTCACACACTTTAGATCACCGTATCAGCAGATTTCCTCCTGGAAACACTCCAATAAACCAGGAATAAAAAGTGAAGACGAGACGCCACTTTAGGTCTTCTGTTCAGACCGTCACCATGGAAACGGAGCCTAAAACTGGTTCACATCCTCGCTCAAATCCCTCCCTTCCTCCTTCACCTCAGGTGTGCCCCAGGGCTCTGTCCTGGAGCCCCTCCTCTTCATCGTCTACCTCCTTCCCCTCGTCTTCTGCAAATTTAACATTAACTTCCACCGCTACGCTGATGACACCCAGCTCTACCTCACCACTAAACCCTCGTCCTCTCTCACTGGTTGCATCTCTGAAATAAGAACCTGGTTCACCTTAAACTTCCTTAAATTAAACAGTAATAAAACAGAATTTCCTCCTGAAAAACGCTCGTCTAAACACGGAATAAAAAGTGAAGACGGGACGCCACTTTGGCGTCTTCTGTTCAGACCGTTGTCATGTAAACGAAGCCTCAGTTTAAGCACAAGAATAGAATAAAATAGACATAAACAGAAGAGAATAGAGTCAAATAAAACAGTGTAGAGTCAGTGAGAACAGAGATATCATGTGCATTCACATGCCGTCACAGATTTGGCCTATATCTCATTTGGAACCTGGTCTCACAGGAATCTGTGAAATAGCCACGGATTCGCTTAACTCAAAATCCATGGAATAGCCACGGAATCACTCAAATTTCCGTGAAACTGACACGGATTTTGCTACAATGCAAGTTAATATTTGTTCCTATTGGTTTGTTCCAAGTCACGTGACTTTCAAGGTCCCGGCGGTCAGAACAAAAAACATGGCCGACAGTTCTCTCATTTTTTGTGAAAAAATCAATATTTTGACTTAGTTTCTGCATAAAAATGGATTTTGATCACATTTCTAGCGAGAAATATATGTTTTATTTTCTAAATATTCACTCAGTGAATGTACATAATCACTTTGTATGTTGGAATAGCCACGGGATATGACTGGCATTAACTTGCATTGTAGCCAAATGGCTATTTCACGGATTTCTGTGAGACCATGTTGCTCATTTGAGAGATGGTCTGATGTTAACCAGGCTATCTCACAGCAAGACAAGAAAGCTCTCGCTGTTGGTTAGCATGGTGTGTGTGTGTGTGTGTGTGTGTGTGTGTGTGTGTGTCCGAGGCAGCTGAGTAAATAAAGTGGTGACCAGTGAGGTTGGGGACCCTCCTGTGGGATTAGCTAAAGGCTAATTGGGGCTAACTGGGCCTAGACACTCATATGTTCTTTGTTTGTTCCTCCTCCAGTGAACCTGTTAGACTCTAAAGCGAGCCAAGGAGAGTTGGGATGGATCTCCTACCCGTCTCATGGGGTGAGTACCTCCATCACCTCCACCTCCACATCCACCCACATCATGTCTGAGTCACATCTCCGGGGGGGATTCAACCCCACGACGTCATAAAACCAGAACTCCTGTGGTTCTTATATGTCATGTTGACACAATGAGTCAAGTGCAGATTAACCCACTTCTCTTTAGACGTTTTTTTGTCCATTCTTCGTCTCTTGAGGTCAAAGGTTAAGCATTGGGAGCTCGCCATATGGCTGAGATGCTTAAGGGAAACTGTACTGTGTGGCTCTGTGTGTGTGTGTGTGTTTAAAGGCAGATTAAAGCATTAAAGGGTTTTAGGTCGGAGACACTAAAGCATCCAAAACACTAGAATGTCGACAGGATTACCCTTTTTTTTTTTTTCAGCAAATATCACGCCAACAAACAAACAGAGATAGCATTAGCGTTTAACTGCTGTTGCATGTAAACATTGTAATTCCATTGTTGAGATTTCACTTGTTAATCCATTTTTCCTTCATTAAAATTCAAACCGCCTCATTCTGTCCGTCACGCACGCTTTAATACTCTTGTTACTTGTCTTTTAACACATTTTTTCAAGCCTGTGAGTGATATGAGTGCAATATTAAATAAAAAAAGGAAGTTTTTAAATCCTTTAATCAAAGTTTGTCCCATGCATAACAATATTTTAGGGCTTTTTTTTCTTACACTCATATTTACTCACCATGGTTTAATTCTCACTGCAGTTTATATGATATAATATGAGTTTTATACCTCTATGCAAACAGCAAAATTATGGTTAGATGTAGGGAGAACTCAAACACAGTTATAATGCTATAAATCATTAAAAAAGGTAGCTTTAAATTCTTTTATAATTCTATTTTTGCTATAATTAAGTGCCCACACATTTGACCATTATTGGAGGAAAAAATATTGAGCTTTTTAATTTTTTTTTTTACATTTTATGTCCAAACGTTGATTCAAAAAAGTTAAAACATTGTCTAAAATATAAATAAAGAATTTCAACTAAAGCATGATTTTGATGAGATATCATTATTTTTGAGCCTACACTGTAAAAAATGTGTGTAGAAATTACAGTAAAACTAAGACGAAAGAAATTAAATAAAAAATTGCATATCACCATAATAGGCACTTTTAATTACCGTATATCATGGAATAGTACAAAACTTTTTTCAAACTTTTCAAAACACACAGTTTTACTGTAAAAATATAAACATTTTCATGTACAATTAAAGGAGAAATCCCATATTTTCACTAGGACACAATTACCCTAAATATAAAGGGAATATTCAGTCTAAATTACAGTTTTTGCTGATATTCACATTTAAATTTACAGTAGAAAACCCACTCACTGTCATTTTTACGGTTAAATTCTAGCAACCACAGCTGACGGTATTTTACCGTAAATTAAACAGATATTTTTTACAGTGTAGACATAAAATAAAAAATAAATATCACCGTAGTAGATGCTTTTAATTACTGTAAATGAAGTAAGAGAATAACACTTTTAAACTGTAGAAAACACAGTTTCTTTCAAGTAAAATTAAAGGAGAAATATCATATTTTCACCCTAAAAACAAAGGGAATATTCAGTCTAAATTACAGTTTTTGCTGATATTTACATTTAAATTTACAGTATAAAACCCACTCACTGCAATTTTTTTCGGTTAAGTTCTGGCGACCACAGCTGCTGGTATTTTACGGTAAATTAAACAGATTTTTTATTTTTACAGTGCAGGTTTAGTTTCCCTGACAAAAGTGTCGGCACCACAGAAGAATAAATCTGAGGATAATTTCTGTTTCGGAAGTTTCTGTCGAGGATAAATCATCTTTTTTTATGGCGACTATAAAAAAAGAAACAACCCGCTGGCAGGTTTCTGGGTTCAGACGGGTTAAATATGTGTTTTTGTGCCGAAGTAGGAGAACTTTTCCACCACAACAAAACATGAGAGAATTGTTCAGCTTTCACACAACGTTGCAGCAACGTAGTTTCATACTTTTAGAAAAAAAACCAAGTTAGTGCAGCAGCCTCATCTATCAGCCTGTCTGACCAGAGTCCCTCCACTGGGCTCACACTCTCTGTTTATTTATCTAGCTAGTTAGACTACTGGGCCTCGGGGCTGGCCCACTGACACACACACACACACACACACACACACACACACACACACACACACACACACACATTCTTGTACTTCTGTCTTTGTGAGGACCCTCATTGTAACAGTGAATTCCCTTGCAAGGTTATAATAGTTTTGGATTTTTCATTAGTTTTAGTTTTAATTTTGTTTGCTGGTTTTAGTTTAGTATTTATTTTTTAAATGCTTTAGTTTTTATTAGTTGTAGTGTTTTGTAATGGGGTATTTGTTGGGTGGGAGATTAAAAGAGGTCACAGTAAATTTTGCCTTTATTTCCTTTGTCTGAACCATCTTCATTATGTATGAAAACGAAGGACATTTTCACTATAATTTTAGTTAGTTTTAGTTAGTTTTGTAACCACACAATACAGTTTTAGTTGATTATCATTTCTGAAACATAGACCTAACTGTAACCTTTGACCCTAAAACAAAGTCTGAAATCTCAAAAAAGCCTTTAAAGAAGTGAGGACCGGCCGAAATGTCCTCACTTTGCAGAAATGTCCTCGCTATGTTGGTTAAAAATGTGTTCTAGTCCTCACTATGTAGGAAATACAAGAACACACACACATACATCCTTGTACTTCTGTCTTTGTGAGGACCCTCATTGTAACAGTGAATTTCCTTGCAAGGTTATAATAGTTTTAGATTTTTCATTAGTTTTAGTTTTAATTTTGTTGTGATTTTTTTGTTTTCTAATACAGTTAGTTTTAATGAGTTTTTAGAGTGAGTTTGCTAGTTTTAGTTTAGCTTTTTTAAATTTTAGTTGTTGTAACCTTTAACCCTTAAAACAAAGTCTGAACTCTCAAAAAAGTCTTGGTGAGAAAGAGTGAGGACCGGCCGAAATGTCCTCACTTTGCAAAAATGTCCTCACTCTGTTGGTTAAAAACGTGTTCTGGTCCTCACTATGTTGGAAGTACAAGAACACACACACACACACACACACACACATCCTTGTGCCTCTATCTAGCAAGTTCATAATAGTTTTGGATTTTTCATTAGTTTGAGTTTTAATTTTGTTGTGAATTTTTGTTTTCAAATCCAGTTAGTTTTAATGAGTTTTTAGAGTGAGTTTGTTAGTTTTACTTTAGTTTTTATTAGTTGTAGTTTTTTGTAATGGGGTATTTGTTGGTGGGAGATTAAAAGAGGTCACAGTAAATTTTGCCTTTATTTCCTTTGTCTGATCCATCTTCATTATGTATGAAAAAAGTTGACAAAGAGGAAAACGAAGGACATTTTCACTATAATTTTAGTTAGTTTTCTAACCACACAATACAGTTTCAGTTAATTATCATTATCATGTAACCTTTAACCCTTAAAACAAAGTCTGGAATCCAAAAAAAAAAAGCCTTTAAAGAAGTGAGGACCGGCCGAAATGTCCTCACTCTGTTGGTTAAAAACGTGTTGTGGTCCTCACTATGTAGGAAGTACAAGATCACACACACACACAGAGCAGACTTCCTGTTTTTTTCTTTATTAAGTGTTAGAGTTACTGGTTGGCAGGGTCTGAAGGTAATCCAGTCATTTGTTCCGTGGAGCTGCCAGAGCTAGTTTCCGCGGGCCGTACACAGCGCTGGCTCCGCCACAACGCTCCGTTTCTTCACGAGCTTCAACCACAAAGAAAAAACGAGCCGGAGGAAAAAGTGCAGCAGGCTGTTTAAAACACATCCAGTCCAGAGACAATTGCAGGCTGCAGGACAATTGCGTGACCATTTGAAGAGAGAGATTGATGTTGTGCTGATAGAAGTTATTCACGTGGAGGAAAAAATGCAGTTTTCCAATATGGAGGCTCCATCCAGCCAGCGGACAGAGGAATGTGTGGCGGAGGTTAAACAGCGTTCGTTTTTAAAAAAATTCAAAACCTCCAGGTCTTTAAAATGACCTTTACTCCTTCTAGTCAGGAGGCGGAGCTAAATAAAGGGGACATGTCCCACTAAAGATGCACATTTTTTATTCCACATGCTCTCTATCACCATAAATTTACATTTTTGCAAGATTGTGGATCGGAGATTAATTAATTACCGTAAATTAAGGAATAGAACAACACTTTTAAACTGTAGAAAACACACAGTTAAAGGAAATACCATATTTTCACTAGGACACAATTACCCTAAAAATAACTGGACTACAATGGAGGAAAATGCAGCATTTATTCCACATGCTCTCTATCATTATAAGTTTCAATTTTTGCAAGATTGTGGATCTGAGATGGCACCCATATAAAATCTATGAGAACCAATATATCTTCCAAGCCACTCAGAAGGTCAATCTGAGTGTCAAAATCTACATTTTCTGGGTCAAAGAATCATTTAAAGCTGTTGAGAATATCACTAGATGATTATTTGATCCAATAGATATGTTCATTTTACCTCATTACCAACTCATTAATAAAGGTCATACAAGGTACATATATTCTAAAAAATGAATAACATGCATATATTTAATTGAACTTAAAGGGGACACGTCCCACTAAAGATACACGTTTTTTATTCCACATGCTCTCTATCACCATAAGTTTACATTTTTGCATGATTGCGGATCGGAGATTAATTAATTACCGTAAATTAAAGAATAGAACAACACGTTTAAACTGTAGAAAACAGTTTCTTTCATGTAAAATTAAAGGAGAAATACCATATTTTCACTAGGACACAATTACCCTAAAAATAAAAGGACAACTCAGTGGAGGAAAATGCAGCATTTTTTCCACATGCTCTCTATCATTATAACTTTCAATTTTTGCAAGATTGTGGATCTGAGATGGCTCCCATATAAAATCTATGAGAATCAATATATCTTCCAAGCCACTCAGAAGCTCAATCTGGGTGTCAAAATCTACATTTTCTGGGTCAAAGAATCATTTAAAGCTATTGAGAATATCACTAGATGATTATTTGATCCTATAGATATGTTCATTTTACCTCATTTCCAACTCATTAATAAAGGTCATATAAGGTACATATATTCTAAAAAATGAATAACATGCATATATTTAATTGAACTTACTCCTTCTAGTCAGGAGGCGGAGCTAAATAAAGGGGACACGTCCCACTAAAGCTACACATTTTTTATTCCACATGCTCTCTATCACCATAAATTTACCTTTTTGCAAGATTATGGATCGGAGATTAATTAATCACTGTAAATTAAGTAATAGAACAACACTTTTAAACTGTAGAAAACACAAAGTTAAAGGAAATACCATATTTTCATTAGGACACAATTACCCTAAAAATAACGGGACTACTCAGTGGAGGAAAATGCAGCATTTTTTACACATGCTATCTATCATTTTAAGTTTCAATTTTTGCAAGATTGTGGACCGGAGATGGCTCCCATATAAAATCTATGAGAACCAATATATCTTCCAAGCCACTCAGAAGGTCAATCTGGGTGTCAAAATCAACTTTTTCTGGGTCAAAGAATCATTTAAAGCTGTTGAGAATATCACTAGATGATTATTTGATCCTATAGATATGTTCATTTTACCTCATTTCCAACTCATTAATAAAGGTCATATAAGGTACATATATTCTAAATAATGAATAACATGCATATATTTAATTGAACTTAAAGGGGACACGTTGGACTAAAGCTACACGTTTTTTATTCCACATGCTCTCTATCACCATAAGTTTACATTTTTGCAAGATTGTGGATCGGAGATTAATTAATTACCGTAAATTAAGGAATAGAACAGCACGTTTAAACTGTAGAAAACACAGTTTCTTTCATGTAAAATTAAAGGAGAAATACCATATTTTCATTAGGACACAATAACCCTAAAAATAACTGGACTACAATGGAGGAAAATGTAGCATTTATTCCACATGCTCTCTATCATTATAAGTTTCAATTTTTGCAAGATTGTGGATCGGAGATGGCACCCATATAAAATCTATGAGAACCAATATATCTTCCAAGACACTCAGAAGGTCAATCTTGGTGTCAAAATCTACATTTTCTGGGTCAAAGAATCATTTAAAGCTGTTGAGAATATCACTAGATGATTATTTGATCTGATAGATTTGTTCATTTTACCTCATTTCCAACTCATTAATAAAGGTCATATACAGCCGTACATAAATGAATAACATGCATGAATTTAATTGAACTTTATTAGCTTCACTGGTATTATTTATTATATTTACAAGCACAAAGATCCAGAGGAAAAAGTGCAGCAGGCTGTTTAAAACACATTCAGTCCAAAGACAATTGCAGGCTGCAGGACAATTGCGTGACCATTTGAAGAGAG
The DNA here is from genome assembly GCF_030273125.1 of Centropristis striata. Lineage (NCBI taxonomy): Eukaryota > Metazoa > Chordata > Actinopteri > Perciformes > Serranidae > Centropristis > Centropristis striata. The sequence continues at coordinate 1,166,145 of NC_081526.1, read as the reverse complement.
AGATTGATGTTGTGCTGATAGAAGTTATTCACGTGGAGGAAAAAATGCAGTTTTCCAATATCGAGGCTCCATCCAGCCAGCCACACTGTAAAAAATATTTGTAGAAATTACAGTAAAACACTGTCAAATTGCATGAGAAATAGGGCGTAAAATAAAGAATTGCAAATCACCACAATAGACACTTTTAATTACCGTAAATCAAGGAATAGTACAAAACTTTGAGTAATAACTTTTTTTGTGAAATATGAGTCTTAAACCTCTATGCAAACAGCAAAATTATGGCTAGATGTAAGGAGAACTCAAACACAGTTATAATGCTATAAATCATAAAAAAAGCAGCTTGAATTTCTTTGATAATTCTATTTTTGTTATAATTAAGTGCCCACACATTTGACCATTATTGGAGGAAAAAAATATTAAGTTATTTAATTTTTTCACAGTCTTTATGTACAAACATTGATTAAAAAAAGTTTGAACATTGTCTAAAATATAAATAAAGAATTTCAACTAAAGAATGATGTTGATGAGATATCTCTATTTTAAGCCTACACTGTAAAAAATGTCTGTAGAAATTACAGTAAAACTGTCAAATTGCATGAGAAATAGGGCGTAAAATAAATAATTGCATATCACCATAATAGACACTTTTAATTACCGTAAATCAAGGAATAGTACAAAACTTTTGAAAACACACAGTTTTATTGTAAAAATATAAAAATGTTCATGTAAAATTAATGGAGAAATACCATATTGTCACAAGGACACAATTACCCTAAAAAATAAAGGGACTACTCAGTCTAAATTACAGTTTTTGCTGATATATTTGCTGATATTTATTACGGTGAAGTTCTGGCGACCACAGCTGCTGGTATTTTACGGTAAATGAAAGAGATATTTTTTCCAGTGTGGACGGAGGAATGTGTGTCGGAGGTTATGCAGCGTGCAGCTCTGCTTTATTTCAACTTATTCTGCTTTGAACCAGTTGAGAAGAAAAGCGTGTGGTTGCACAGTTCATAAAACGCTGCAGGAATGGAAGCCAAAGTCATTCTGAAACGACTCCAGAGAGAACGAGAGGATCAGAGAGAAGGAGAGAGAGAGGGATGAAGAGAGAGAGAGAGGGAGGAAGAGGGGAGGAGAGGAAGGACAGAGAGGAGGAGAGGATGGAGGAGAGATATTGCTGATGATCAAGTCCTCAAGGTGAATCATCTGTAATTACTCACGTCATCCACTGACTCCGCTCCGATAAGCAGCCGGCCCGCCGAGACGCTGCTCACAAATGATTTCTCATAATGTGGCAGTGGCACTGAGCCCCCCCCCCACACACACACACACACACACACACACACACACACACACACACACACACACACACACACACACGCAAGCAAGCATTCATTCCTTTCCTTCTATCTTTGTGAGGACTCTGTTTTCATCAAATGTCTAACCCTAACAAACTAATCTAAACTAAACCTAATTGTAACCCGAACCTTAAAATCAAGTCTTAACCCATTAAACAGGCCTTTTAAGAAAGAATGTCCCCAGTTTGCTCGTTAAAGCCATGGTCCTCACTATGTAGGAAGCACACTGCAAAAAGCCAGCTATTATAAATAAGAAAAAAAAGTACAAAAATTAGGTGTATTCTGCTTAAAAATAGCAAAATTATTTGCCAAAATGTCCTCAATCAGTTAGTTATCCTGGTCCTCACTATGATTGGAATACAAGTACACACACACACACACACACACACACACACACACACACACACACACACACACACCCTTGTCCTTCTATCTTTGTGAGGACTCTGTTTTCATCAAATGCCCAACCCCAACCCTAACCACCTGAACCTAAACCTGATTATAACCCGAACCTTAGAATCAAGTCTTAACCCTAAAACAGGCCTTTAAAGAAAGAATGTCCCCAGTTTGCTGATTAAAGCCATGGTCCTCACTATGTAGGAAGTACACTGCAAATAATCAGCTATTATAAATAAGAAAAAAAGTACAAAAAATTGGTGTATTTTGCTTAAAAATAGCAAAACTATTTGCCAATGGAACAAGAAAATTTGGCTTGTCAAGACGTTCCAAAACAAGTAAAAATTACCTAATCTCAACAGCTAAATGCCCCTAACCCTAATACATAAACCTGATTTGTAACCATAACCCTTTATCAGGTGAAGAACTTTATTTGGTAGCTTCACCTCTGTTTGGTCGTAGAACCACATGGATTTCTTCCAGCTAATCAGCAAAGATCAGGCTACGTCACAGACTGTGACACCATGACATCTGACCAATCACTATGATAATAATATAATAAGATTAACTTTATTCACCTTGACCTCCAATATAAAAATGAAACATTTAGAAAAAAACATCTGCAAGAAACAGTTTTAGCAGGGTTATTCTTCAGTGACTTGTACGAGGAGAACTTGACCATGACGGCACCCGGGGGGGGGGGACAAATTTACTAGATTAAAGTGGCAAACCTACAAGAAAAAACTTGCAGATTTAAGAGATTTAAAGTGGCAAATCTGTGCGAAAAAAGTCGCAGATTTATGAGAAAAAAGTGGGAAAAAACAACTTTTTTTCTCACAGATTCATCACTTTAAATCTCATAAATCTGCACATTTTTTTCCGCGTCCCTCCTCCGGGTCCCTATGTTTTTGTTTTTTTTACACATTCTGGCTGTATGTAATACCCTCCAATATTCTCTAGGGTTGAAATTTGGAATTTGCAGGTATCAACTATTAAGAGTTAACCCTAAAACAAAGTCTGAACTCTCAAAAAAAGCCTTTAAAGAAGTGAGGACCGGCCCAAATGTCCTCACTTTGCAAAAATGTCCTCACTCTGTTGGTTAAAAACGTGTCCTGGTCCTCACTATGTAGGAAGTACAAGAAAACACACACACACACACACACACACACACACACACACAAACGTTCATTCACATTGATGGAGAGGCTGCGGCTACCGGCCCACCGAGACACACCGTGCTCCGGTCAGAACAAATTAAGAGCTTAGCCTCCCCAGGATGCTGGACTGACAAGTGTGTGTGTGTGTGTGTGTGTGTGAGTGTGTGTGTGTGTGTGTGTGTGTGTGTGTGTGTGTGATCCAGTGTTATCTGTGTGGGAGGCAGCAGGCTGATTGCTGAGCAGTGTCCAGGGGGCTTAGCCCTCCACCAGACTAAAGAGTGTTAAAGATTACATTCTTGCGTGCTTTGAAAGCATTCTTCAGCTGCAGAACACCCCAGACACTCTCTGCATACAAAACACAACTAATGGGCACATACAAAGTGATGTCCATTTCTCATAGGAACCTACGGGGGATACAGCTGCATGGCTGTTTGTGCTTGGAATTGATTATAACTAAACAACAACTGCTATGTGCTCTTTTTAAACAACTCACAATGAGCCGTTTGATTCGTTCAACTGGAATTCAGAAGTATTAAAATATGTAAATGTTAAGCTACTGTCATAAGTTAAATATATATATATATATATATATATATATATATATACGCTACAGGACTAAAGTTCTGAAGCAGCTTAAATGTTGTGTTCTCATGTCTTCTTCTAAAACCAGTGTGTATTGTGTGTATTTGTGGATGTGTTTACTACATGATCAGACTTTACCTTTATTGGATTGAACCATTTTCCTCCATTGACCTTTAGGGAAACATTGATGTTATCAGACCATTGGTGAATAAATGTTACCAACAGAAAAGAAGGGCTTAGTTTTAGGGTGGAGGAGACTAGGAAGAGTCACTACTACAGGTCAACAGGAAGGAGAGGAGACAAGGAGACAGGAGAGGAGACAGGGAGACAGGAGAGGAGAGGAGACAAGGAGAGGAGACGAGGAGACAGGAGAGGAGACAAGGAGACAGGAGAGGAGACAAGGAGACAGGAGAGGAGACGAGGAGAGGAGACAGGAGAGGAAACAAGGAGAGGAGACAAGGAGAGGAGATGAGAGAGGAGACAAGGAGAGGAGACAAGAAGACAGTGGAGGAGACAAGGAGAGGGGACAAGAGAGGAGACGAGAGAGGAGACAAGGAGATGAGAGAGGAGACAAGGAGACAGGAGAGGAGACGAGGATAGGAGACAAGGAGAGGAAACAAGGAGACAGGAGAGGAGATGAGAGAGGAGACAAGGAGACAGGAGAGGAAACAAGGAGACAGGAGAGGAGACAAGGATAGGAGACAAGGAGAGGAGACAAGGAGAGGAGATGAGAGAGGAGACAAGGAGAGGAGACAAGAGAGGAGACAAGGAGAGGAGATGAGAGAGGAGACGAGAGGAGACAAGGAGACTGGAGAGGAGACAAGGAGATGAGAGAGGAGACAAGGAGACAGGAGAGGAGATGAGAGAGGAGACAAGGAGAGAGTGGAGGAGACAAGGAGAGGAGATAGGAGCGGAGACAAGAGAGGAGACAGAAGAGGAGACAAGGAGAGGAGACAAGAGAGGAGACAAGGAGAGGAGATGAGAGAGGAGACAAGGAGAGGATAGAAGGAGACAAGAGAGGAGACGAGGAGTTTTTGTATTTGTATTGTCTGTGTAGTGAAACATGCATCTTGTAAATGTTATAAATGTTGAGGCTCCTGCTGTCCAGCTGACTGTGTGAATCTTTATATCAGAGCAGTAACTGAAGCTTTAGTATTGTGGTGAAACGGTTTGAGATCTGTTGAAGAAGTGAGCAGTCACAGCAGCTGAACTCTGCATATTCTGTCAGGAATAACACCAAGAAACCTTTACCACAGACATCCACCTCTTATATTCAGCTCCAGAGGAACAGGCTGGTTAATGCTCTTTATATTCTGGAGCAGGTTCTCTACAGCAGCTTGATATTTTATTGCTTTTTCTCCTTTTTTTCCTGCTGTCAGAGTACAAACTGCTGTTTCAACTTCTGAGTCAGCCCAAGGCTCCTAAAGCCCCCAAACCAGCCGACCAGCAGAAAGAGAGGGGGAGTAGCCTCCATAAACAAGGATTAGTGAGGAGGAGGAGGAGGAGGAGGAGGAGGAGGAGGAGGAGGAGGAAGATGAAGTATAAAATGTGCTGGTAGTTACTCTCTTCCTGGTGAGATCAGCTGATGCAAAACGTCTCACTGACAGCAGGAAAACATCCAAAACCAGCTAGTTAGGTAGCTACACTGGAAAAAAAATAAAAAAAACTTACAGTAAAAACCAGCAGCTGTAGTTGCCAGAACTTTACCGTAATAAATACGATAAAAAGATATTAGTACTGTTGATTTCATGTTTAAGATTGCCATTTTATTCCATTTTTAACTGTATAAATAAGTTTTTCCATCAAAAGAAACGCTGTTTTGCCATATAATTCGGGGCTCTTTCTAAACTAAACAACCGCTAAATAACAATAATACAGATGTGTTTCTATTAGCTGTAAACATGCTGTAGAAAATACACTGTTAACAAAAACATGTTTTTACGGTAAAAAAACGTCAGCTGTGGTTGCCAGAACTTTACCGTAATAAATACGGTAGAACTTTACGGTAATATTACGCTAAAAAGATATTAACACTGTTGATTTCATGTTTAAGATTGCCATTTTATTCAAATGTTAGAACATAATTTACCGTTTGTTTTTCATTTTTCCATTCCACCTGCTTTTTCCTGTCACTACCTTTCAAAATAAAAGCACCCGTTTCACATTGGACGGCACCTTTTCAAAATAAAAGCATCAAAACATTGTAAAACACCTAGAAAATGTACAAACATGAACACCAATAGGAACCTTGCTAAAGGTAATTTACAGTTGTGATTAAAATACATGTTAAAGTGATATAATGAGTATTTATATGGAGTATTTACTACTTTTTACTGCTATATTTGATTTACTCCACATTAACAGTCTTATCATAACATGTATTCTTATCAGCAGCAGCTCAAAAACAGATAATTTACTGTATTTTATAAAGGGATTACATTAATATTGAGCAGAATTTAGTTCAGAGTTTAGTAGCACATAGTAACCTTTCCAACAGGAAGAGGAGGAGCTCTCTCAACTGCTGAAATAAAGGATTTATAAAGTGTCGGTTATTGCTGCCGTGTCCTTGAGCAAAGCATAAACAGGATTATGTCTGAGAGCTGTTTAAGAGCAGCAGCAGAGCAGGAATGAGGCTGTGGAGAGAGTTTCTCTTTGGTTCCTCTTTGGTTCGGCCGGCTGGTGAAACGTCTCTGACTGATCTGCAGCAGTTGTCGTGCCTGTGGCCCCTCTGACCCCTGAGGGGCCCCTCAGCTCTGCACTTGTTGTTGATGGCGCTCCAGTTATTTACATCCAGCCTGTCCAGCTGCAGAACGGACAGCTGGACATGCACCAAGCATGAACCCTGCTCCCCCACCAGCACTGCTAGAAACACCACAAGGAGAGGAAAGTACCAAATCTACCTGTCCTTTTTTGGTCATTTTGTGTCTTCTTTTTAGTCATTTTGTGTGTGGTTTTTGGTAATTTTGTGGGGTTTTTTTGTAATTTTTGTGTTTTTTTTTGTTTTTTTTTACTAATTTTGTGTCTTTTTTTGGTAATTTTGTGTCTTTTTTTATTGATTTAGTGTCTTTTTTGGTAATTTGTGTCTTTTTTTGTAATTTTGTGTCTTTTTTTTAGTAATTTTGTGTCTTTTCTTTGTAATTTTGTATCTTTTTTTTTTGTAAATGTGTGTCTTTTTTGGTAACTCTGTGTCCTTTTTTTGGTCATTTTGTGTCTTTTTTTATTGATTTAATGTCTTTTTTGGTAATTTGTGTCTTTTTTTTGTAATTTTGTGTCTTTTCTTTGTAATTTTGTATCTTTTTTTTTGTAAATGTGTGTCTTTTTTTGGTAACTCTGTGTCCTTTTTTTGGTCATTTTGTGTCTTTTTTTATTGATTTAGTGTCTTTTTTGGTAATTTGTGTCTTTTTTGTAATTTTGTGTCTTTTTTTTAGTAATTTTGTGTCTTTTCTTTGTAATTTTGTATCTTTTTTTTTTTGGTAACTCTGTGTCTTTTTTTTGGTAATTTTGTGTCTTTTTTTGTTTATTTTTTTGTTGTATACCAGTGTTGGGAGAAGTATTTAGATCCTTTACTGCAGTAAAAGTACTAATACACACTGTGAAATCCTTAAACCAGCTAGTGTTGGTATGTATTGTTACCCTATACTGGTCCTTATACTGGTCCTTATTCTGGTCCTTATACTGGTCCTTATTCTGGTCCTTATACTGGTCCTTATACTGGTCCTTATACTGGTCCTTATACTGGTCCTTATTCTGGTTCTTATACTGGTCCTTATTCTGGTCCTTATTCTGGTCCTTATACTGGTCCTTATACTGGTCCTTCTACTGGTCCTCATACTGGTCCTTATACTGGTCCTTATTCTGGTCCTTATTCTGGTCCTTATACTGGTCCTTATACTGGTCCTTCTACTGGTCCTCATACTGGTCCTTATACTGGTCCTTCTACTGGTCCTTATTCTGGTCCTTCTACTGGTCCTTATACTGGTCCTTATACTGGTCCTTATTCTGGTCCTTATACTGGTCCTTATACTGGTCCTTATACTGGTCCTTATACTGGTCCTTATTCTGGTCCTTATTCTGGTCCTTATACTGGTCCTTATACTGGTCCTTCTACTGGTCCTTATACTGGTCCTTATACTGGTCCTTATTCTGGTCCTTATACTGGTCCTTATACTGGTCCTTATTCTGGTCCTTATTCTGGTCCTTATTCTGGTCCTTATACTGGTCCTTCTACTGGTCCTCATACTGGTCCTTCTACTGGTCCTTATACTGGTCCCTATACTGGTCCTTATACTGGTCCTTATACTGGTCCTTATACTGGTCCTTGATCCTTATACTGGTCCTTATACTGGTCCTTGATCCTTATACTGGTCCTTATACTGGTCCTTATACTGGTCCTTCTACTGGTCCTTATACTGGTCCTTATACTGGTCCTTATACTAGTCCTTCTACTGGTCCTTATACTGGTCCTTATACTGGTCCTTATACTGGTCCTTCTACTGGTCCTTCTACTGGTCCTTATACTGGTCCTTATACTGGTCCTTCTACTGGTCCTTCTACTGGTCCTTATACTGGTCCTTATACTGGTCCTTATACTAGTCCTTCTACTGGTCCTTATACTGGTCCTTATACTGGTCCTTATACTGGTCCTTCTACTGGTCCTTATACTGGTCCTTATACTGGTCCTTATACTGGTCCTTATACTAGTCCTTCTACTGGTCCTTATACTGGTCCTTATACTGGTCCTTATACTGGTCCCTATACTGGTCCTTATACTGGTCCTTATACTGGTCCTTATACTGGTCCTTGATCCTTATACTGGTCCTTATACTGGTCCTTGATCCTTATACTGGTCCTTATACTGGTCCTTATACTGGTCCTTATACTGGTCCTTCTACTGGTCCTTATACTGGTCCTTATACTGGTCCTTCTACTGGTCCTTATACTGGTCCTTATACTGGTCCTTATTCTGGTCCTTATACTGGTCCTTATACTGGTCCTTCTACTGGTCCTCATACTGGTCCTTCTACTGGTCCTTATACTGGTCCCTATACTGGTCCTTATACTGGTCCTTATTCTGGTCCTTATACTGGTCCTTCTACTGGTCCTTGATCCTTAGGGTGCTTTCACACCAACAGCAGTTGGTGCGCACTAAACAGTCCATTCGAACCAAAAGCTCTTAGTTCGGTTCGTTTTCGTCGGTGTGAAAGCATCAATCGCACCCGGGTGCTAAACTAAATCAAGCGGGCCGAGTCCTCCAGAAAGAGGTGGTCTCAGTCCGCTTGATTCCGCACCAAATGCCAACCTCTGGTGCGGTCCCTCTGTTGCGGTCCCTCTGTTGCGGTCCCTCTGGTGCGGTCCCTCTGGTGAGAACGCAAACCTGGACCAACTCAGGTCTAAACGAACCATTCGAAAATGCACCAATGCTTAATTTGCGTGCTGCCTGTATATTCCCCTACATTCATTCATGTCATGACCTACCAACACATGGCTAATTTGAATATTCAAATGTGTTGCGCAGCTGCTGAAAGAATGTTAGGGAAACACTGGTATGAAATTAATTTAATCTGTAATATACATGTTTCATTCGATCCAACCCCATACATTTCAAAATACTTCTGAGAGTACGCATACTGATAACAATATCATCCACATCAGCAGGACAGCATTAGTGAAAACAGCGCGTCTCCTCTGCCTGAAATGACGTGATATGTGCCTTCGCCGGATCCATTATTTCCGATGATTGTTCTCCAGCTGCAGCCGCAACTCATTCCAGAACTGGATATTTTACTGGATATTTTTTTAAATTGGCGTTATTTCCACCGGAAGATGACGAAACGTCATTCAGACCAATGTGGTTCGTTTGCATGTGTGAACGCGGACCACACGTAGTCTGTATGCTACAAGGTAACAATTTTACTGCCTGGTGCGGACCAAATAATCGAACTAGCGGTGTGAAAGCACCCTTATACTGGTCCTTCTACTGGGCCTTATACTGGTCCTTCTACTGGGCCTTATACTGGTCCTTCTACTGGGCCTTATACTGGTCCTTCTACTGGGCCTTATACTGGTCCTTCTACTGGGCCTTATACTGGTCCTTCTACTGGGCCTTATACTGGTCCTTCTACTGGGCCTTATACTGGTCCTTCTACTGGGCCTTATACTGGTCCTTCTACTGGGCCTTATACTGGGCCTTCTACTGGTCCTTATACTGGTCCTTATACTGGTCCTTCTACTGGTCCCTCTACTGGTCCTTCTACTGGTCCTTCTACTGGGCCTTATACTGGTCCTTCTACTGGGCCTTATATTGGTCCTTCTACTGGTCCTTCTACTGGTCCTTATACTGGTCCTTCTACTGGGCCTTATACTGGTCCTTCTACTGGGCCTTCTACTGGGCCTTCTACTGGTCCTTCTACTGGTCCTTATACTGGTCCATTGCCTCCCATTGACCTGCTTCCCTTTGAAGCTGGTGATCTGCTGACTGGGTGACTGGGTGACTGGGTGACTGGGAGACTGGGAGACTGGGAGTCGTGCCTGTTGCTGGTTGTGATGTCATCAGAGGATCCAGTTACCTCGGTCCTCTTTACTCTACTGTCCCTGTAGCTGCTGCTGCTTCTACCTACAGCACAGATCAGAGGACTGAGGCCCAGCTGGGACTCCAGGGCTCGGGGCCAAAGGTCAAGAGGGTCCTAGTGTTGTTATATATCAATTAGGGGACAGGGAGAGGGGGTGACGGCCCCCTGGAGAGGAACAAGAGGAGGCTGCTCACTTTACCAGACCTTTATTTATCCTGAACACTGAGGGAGGAGACTCTGGAGGAGGAGCAGAGCTACAAGGTGGAGGAGGTCAATATGTTGCATCTAGTTTTAAAAAAAAGACACCAAACATTGTAATTCAATTAAATCTGTAGGGTTTTTTTGCTTTTGGGCTTGCACAATAAGGAGAGAGCACTCAAAAGACGCAAATGTTGCTGCTTCTGGTCGCTTCTAGCTTCATTTAAACTGTCCAGAATGTTTTGGGGCCTTTTTGACAACAAGTTCCCTTTTTCTGAGGAAATATTTTGGGGTTGCAGGGTTTTAAACTTTCATTTGCCAGTTTCTCACTGTAAAAGATACATTCAGCTCTAATTTTGTCCATTGCTTCTACAAAGCTGAACATAATGTAACTTTATTGGTAGCCTCGATTTTTTCTTTTTGAAATATTCAGCATTCTCGTCTTCGTGACGAGACATAAATTAGACGGTGTAAAAGAAGTGGATGCAGCTTCTGGATTTATAAAGTGAATGCAGTAGTGTCTAAAACCTGCAGTTTTTCCAACGGCCAGCAGGGGGCGACTCCACTTGTTGCAAAAAGAAGTCTGATTGTATAGAAATCTATGAGTTAGTGCCTCTACTTTTAACTTGATTTATTGCCTCAGTAAACATTTTCCTATTGACTTTATGGTCTAAATCATTAATTTCAAGTTTTGTTCAATACAATACTTGTACTCTAAGACAACTAGACCTTCATTGTTTCACTTTTTTTCCTGTAAGTAGTTTTGGATGAAAGTGTCTGCTAAAGCAGCTATTCTCAACCTTGGGGTCGGGACCCCAATTGGGGTCGCGAGATGATTTCTGGGGGTCGCCAAATCATTTTGAACACAACATTTTTGGTCATTGTGGTTTTTTTTGGTCTTTTGTTGTCATTTTGTGTATTTTTTTTGGTCATTTTGTGTCTTTTTCAAGTCATTTTGTGTCTTTTTCAAGTCATTTTGTGTCTTTTTTTGGTCATTTTGTGCCTTTTATTAGTCATTTTGTGTCTTTTTTTAGTCATTTTGGTTGTTTTTTTTTTTGATGATCTCAAAAAGGTTGAGAACTACTGCCCTAAAGGACTAAGTGTAAATGTAAAATGTTAATGCAATACCACATGATGTTCATTTTGTAAATTTTGCTCCCGTTTAGAGTAAAATAGACGTCATGGCAGGGTGTGCTTTAGGGGGCGTGGCAACTTTGTGATTAAACAAATCACGACCACAGCGACCTGTCAGTCAGGAAAGAGGCGTAGCAACACGACCAAATATGGTCACTTCTGGCTCCAAAAAAGAGACGATTGCAACAGCAACAAACTCCAAACTTGAGGCTTCAAAATGTCCAAACACCAACGGATGATGTCACGGTGACCACGTCCACCTCTTTTCTACAGTCTGGAGTTGAAACATTGTCTGTTTAATTCTCCACTTCCTCCTCGTCCTTGTTAAGTGAAGGACAGAAAACAAGCCTGAGCTATAAAAACAAAACAAAAAAAAACAACCCGGGGATGTGATTCAAGGTTGTTGATTCTCATGATGTAATGTTTGGGGACGGGGAAGAGGATCTCTCCATGTAATATATATATATATAAACAGAAAAATATATATATAAAAAAACAGAAAAAATTGGCAGAAAAACAGAAAAAAATAGTCAGAAATAAAGGGAAAAAACAGTCAGAAAACAGAAAAAAAAATGTCAGAAAAACAGAAAAAAAAGTCAGAACAACAGAAAAAAAAGAGTCAGAAAAGCAGAAAAAAGAGTCAGCACAACAGAAAAAATAGTCAGAAAAACAGAAAAAAATAGTCAAAAAACAGAAAAAAATAGTCAAAAAACAGAAAAAATAGTCAGAAAAACTGAAAAAATAGTCAGAAAAACAGAAAAAACTTGTCCTTCAAATAATAAATGAACTCTTAAAACCAGATAAAGTAAAGCTGCCAGCAGTGATGAACTGGCCCGAGCAGAGTGACCTGATGATTATTTGGTTCTTACCAAGATAAAAAAAAACTTTTAAACTTTATATATATATATATATATATATATATATATATATATATATATATATGGATCCTCTCATCATAGTGGAGGTCTCACTTACTCTGGCAGAGAGCTGCTCAAGTCAAAACTATGCAGACACACAGAAACGTGCATATATACATGCAGACGCATACACACACCTGGGTTTGATTTTGAACCGTGTGTGTGTGTGTGTGTGTGTGTGTGTGTGTGTGTGTGTGTTTTAAGACAGCCAGCTTAAAATTGGAGAGCAATCACTCGCCGTCGCTTTAGATTTAGCCCAGTTTACATCATATTGGTGGACATGAAAGCACATAAAGGGATCAGACATAAATCCTGCAGCTCTTGCAGACATCTGCTGACAGAAACGCAGAATTCTGCACATTCATACACACAGGACATGTTCATACACAGGACGGTAAGAGCACTGGAACAAAGGTGTTTAAAAACCAGATCAAACAGTAAATCTGAGGGAAATGATCTTGCTGCATGGAAATTAACTCTTAAAACCAGATAAATGATCTAACACTTCTAAATCTAAAGTTTTTTTTTTATCTTGATAAGAACCAAAGAATCTTCAGGTCACTCTGCTCGGGCCAGTTCATCACTGCTGGCAGCTTTACTTTATCTGGTTTTAAGAGTTCATTTATTATTTTAAGGAACATTTTTTTCATGTTTTTCTGACTATTTTGCTTTTCTGACTATTTTTTTCTGTTTTTCTGACTTTTTTTCTGACATTTTTTTCTGTTTTTCTGACAATTTTTTTCTGTTTTTCTGACATTTTTTTTTCTGTTTTTCTGACTTTTTTCCCCTGTTTTTCTGACTTTTTTCTGTTTTTGTGACTTTTTTTCTGACAATTTTTTTCTGTTTTTCTGACTTTTTTCTGACTTTTTTTTCTGTTTTTCTGTTTTTCTGACTTTTTTTCTTTTTTTCTGTTTTTCTGACTATTTTTCTGTTTTTCTGACTTTTTTTCTGTTTTTCTGTTTTTCTGACTATTTTTCTCTGTGTTTCTGACTATTTTTTAAATATTTTTCTGACTATTTTTTTCTGTTTTTCTGACAATTTTTATCTGTTTTTCTGACTTTTTTTTTTCAGTTTTTCAGATTTTTTTTTCAGTTTTTCTAACTCATTTTTTCCCTGTTTTTCTGACTTTCTGTTGTTTTTTTTGTTCAGACCCACAATAAAACACATGCCGTCCATGCAGCAAGATCATTTCCCTCAGATTTACTGTTTGATCTTGTTTTTAGACTAAACACCTTCTTTGCAGTGAAAAAAATCTGTATGCACAAACTAAAAGTCCTGGTTTATTATTATTATCTGAGCGTCTGTGACCCTGATTTAACCAGCAAACCTTCTGTTTCTGCTTTATTTACTTTAAACTGTTTGTTGGGCCATTTATTGTTGCATCTGATTGACTCACAGGGGCATTTTAAATGGTAATTAACACCAGATCTGCTTTAATTTAATTAAAGACATTGAGTCAGCCGACTTCCCTCATTACTAATGGAATGTTTGTTATTTGTCCAATAGGAGAAATAGATTTGTTGCTTCAAAAAACACTTTTTTGCAGTTTGCATATCGACACATTCATGCAGAGACACACAGAACATGTTCATACATACACAAGACAGTAAGTGGAACATAGTGCATGATATATATACTATATATATGCATATATATGGTATATATAGAGGCATATATATGTTAATGCACACATACTGAGCCCTCCACCCTCCAGGCCACTTGTTCTGTTAGAAACCAGTTTTGCAAGAGTAGCTTATTTTAAGGGAAAATGAAAAGCGGCAGAAAGGAATGCAACAGTAATTTTCTCTCTAAGTGGAGAATCCCCTGAAACAACAAGCTGGTGGAGGTGTAATCTAGAGTCTGAACTTAAATCTGCTCCATCCTGAGATTACAGCTCATAAAGTGGTCGGAAGGAAAACACAGAGCCAGTTTTAGTTTTAGTTTTCATGCTTTTTATTTGATTTAAAGAAAGAGTATTTTTCCAACATTCTGATTGAATTTCTTGACGTTTTTACATGTTGCTATTGTGTGGTAACCAAGCCACAGCTTGTCATTTTATTGTAGATTTTCTCAGAGAGGCATAGATGAACAAACAAACCTGTCCTCCAGAATTATATTTACTTTGTCTGGCCGGAGATGTTTGGGAAGGAAATGTAATTGTTGCCTGGATTATGTTCACTGGCGTGTTTTTTTCTCTCTTTAGAGGAAGTAAAGTTCTACTGTGGTCTTTACAAAGTGCAAAGTTTTGGCACTAGAGAAACTAAAGGGTTTCATATTGAGTTAGAGTCAGGAAGCCTTTGGTTAAGGTTAGGAAAAGATTGAGGTTTTGGGCAAATATAGACACAAAAAACATCCTGTTCACTCATTCTTCAAGTCAGAATTCACTTCTTAAATGTCTAAACCAAGATCTTTCTCTAGTCATGATCAAATTTAAGAGCCTAAACAACACCATAAAAATGTCAATCATGCAATCGGACAGGGGCCTCAAACTGGCGGCCCGCGGGCCAATTGTGGCCCTTGTGACGATATTTTGTGGCCCCCACCTTGATATGAAAGTTTAATGTGACTTTAATTACTTTTTTTGGTAATTTTGTGTCTTTTTTTAGTAATTTTGTGTCTTTGTTAATCATTTTGTCTCTTTTTTAAAATAATTTTGTGTCTTTTTTGGTAATTTTGTTTCTTTTTTAAATAATTTAGTTTTTTTTCTGTCATTTTTTGTGTTTTTTGGTCATTTTGTATCCTTTTCAAATAATCGTGTGTCTTTTTTGGTAATTTTGTGTATTTTTTTGTCATTTTGTGTCTTTTTTAAATAATTTTGTGTCTTTTTTTAAATAAGTAATTTGAGTTTGTGACCCCTGCAGTAGGGTAACAATGTCACATAGATATATATGTGACTTTACAAATTCATTAAAACATGTCCTCAATCATGACATTATTTGTGCAACATTACATTTATTTTCAAACTAGTTTGCATGCTTTTTATTTGATTTATAGAGAGTATTTTTCCAACTTTCTTATTTAATTTTCATGACGTTTTTACATATTGAATTAGAGTCAGGAAGCCTTTGGTTAAGGTTAGGAAAAGATTGTGGTTTTGGGCAAATATAGATACAAAAAAACATCCTGTTCACTCATTCTTCAAGTCAGAATTCACTTCTTAAATGTCTAAAACCAAGAACTTTCTCTAATCATGATCAAATTTAAGAGCCTAAACTAAATTAGAAAAATGTCAATCATGCAATAGAGTAACGATGTCACAAAGATACATATGTGACTTTACAATTCATTAAAACAAGTCCTCAATAATGACATTATTTGTGCAACATTACATTCATTTTCAAACTAGTTTGCATGCTTTTTATTTGATTTATAGAGAGTATTTTTCCAACTTTCTTATTTAACTTTCATGACGTTTTTACATGTTGAGTTAGCTTCAGGAAGCCTTTGGTTAAGGTTAGGAAAAGATTGTGGTTTTGGGCAAATATAGACACAAAAAACATCCTGTTCACTCATTCTTCAAGTTAGAATTCACTTCTTAACCTTTTGGAGTCATTCTGTCTGTTTATACCAATTAAAAAAAATCTTCACCATGCCATGTTGGTGTCATTGTTTTCAGCACAATCTCACCTATGTGACCTGATTTCTTCACTTTGACTCACTGAATCAGCAGTTTGAACACAAAATAAACCAAAAAAATCATAACATCAGATTTAGAAAATTAAGTTTTTTTTACCTTAAATGTTGCAAATGTGAAACCAGGTTGCAAATATAACATATAAGAGGTAAAATGAGGAGTTCTATAGCATATTTTTATACTAAATATCTTCTCTCCTACCTGCCCTATCATCACCAAACACAAACCAGCGTGGAGTTTAAAGGCAGAACTTTAGAGGGAAGGAGACATCGAGGCTCAATGAATCATGGAGAAGTCATGCAGAGTGACTCCAGAGGGTTAAATCAAATTAAAAGCATGCAAACTAGTTTGAAAATAAATGTAATGTTGCACAAATAATGTCATTATTGAGGACATGTTTTAATGAATTGTAAAGTCACATATATATCTTTGTGACATTGTTACCCTTCTGCAGGGGTCTCAAACTCAAATTACTTATTTATAAAAAAACACAAAATTATTTAAAAATGACACAAAATGATAAAAAAAAATACACAGAATTACCAAAAAAGACACAAAATTATTTAAAAAGGATCCAAAATGACCAAAAAAGATAAAAAATTACAGAAAAAACTAAATTATTTAAAAAAGAAACAAAATTATTTTAGAGACAAAATTACTAAAAAAAGACACAAAATTACCAAAAAAGACACAAAATTACCAAAAAAAGTAATTAAAGGGACCTTACACTCACAACACGGTAAAGTGCCATTCATATAAAACTCACATTAAACTTTCATATCAAGGTGGGGGCCACAAAATATCGCCACGAGGGCCACAATTGGCCCGCGGGCCGCCAGTTAGAGACCCCTGTCCTATTGCATGTTTGACATTTTTATGGTTTAGTTTAGGCTCTTAATTTGATCATGAGAAAGATCTTGGTTTAGACATTTAAGAAGTGAATTCTAACTTGAAGAATGAGTGAACAGGATGTTTTTTGTGTCTATATTTGTCCAAAACCACAATCTTTTCCTAACCTTAACCAAAGGCTTCCTGACTCTAACTCAATATGAAACCCTTTAGTTTCTCTAGAGCCAAAACTTTGCACTTTGTAAAGACCACAGTAGAACTTTACTTCCTCTAAAGAGAGAAAAAAACACGTCAGTGAACATAATCCAGGCAACAATTACATTTCCTTCCAAAACATCTCCGGCCAGACAAATGAAATATAATTCTGGAGGACAGGTTTGTTTGTTCATCTATGCCTCTCTGAGAAAATCTACAATAAAATGACAAGCTGTGGCTTGGTTACCACACAATAGCAACATGTAAAAACGTCAAGAAACTCAAAAATACTCTTTCTTTAAACATCTAACCAGGACCAAGATCTTTCTCTAATCATGATCAAATTTAAGAGCCTAAACAACACCATAAAAATATCAATCATGCAACAGGCTACAATGTCACAAACAGGCTTTAAAATGCATTAAAACTTATCCTCAATAATGAAATTATATGTGCAACATTAAGCCTTTTTTCTGCTTTTTAATCTAGTAAAGAAAATCTGATGATCGTCCTGAAGTTAGAGTGAAAATAAGAAGTAAAATAGAGCCACGATATTACAGATTTAGTATTCTTTATCCATCTTTTGATGTAATATTTATGGCTATTACTCAACCTAGAAAAAGATTCACATGATAATCCTTTGAAATCACAGCCTGCATCGTAGATTTTAAGGCTCCTGATTTACTACATGTTCCTAATTTAGATCTTCTCAGGCTGCAGGAGGATCACAGCTGGATTTATTCATCTGTCTTATTCATAAAGTTCATAGTAAACACAGAAATCATATCTTAGAAAGATCCTGCGACATCTGTGTTTGTCTCAGAACTTAATCTGTCTAATGACACTAAAATATGCATATGAGGAGTTTATAGAGATCCCAAAATTGCCTTATAAAACTGGTTTGGATGTGGATAATGGTGGTGTTTTTATGGGTAATTGTCTGCGACCCAGTTAAAAGTTGAACCACAAACCTGTTTGAACACATTTACACTGTGATTTATTTTACCACCTTAAACCAGAGTCACTCTGGAGGATTCATTACATTTTTTAGGAGACAGAGCTGCAACAAAATGCATGTTTTAATAGACTATCTACGGATCTATATGCACATTTTAATTTTATTTGACAAGGTTGAAGTATAAACACGTTCGCTGACACATTTTAATGTATTTTTAGACAGAATGTCCATCATTTTTCTGCTAAAAAAAGAGTTTTTAGCAGGTTCACAACAAGGGACAATAGTTCTGATAACTCTTATTTCTTTGTTGGGAAATGCGGGAAAGCGGTGAAATTCAATCATTAGCGAAAACTAGCGGCTAACTGATGCTAGCAGCAAACTGATGCTAGTGGCTAACTGACGCTAGCGGCTAACTGACGCTAGCGGCTAACTGACGCTAGCGGTTAACTGATGCTAGCGTCTAACTGATGGCGCTGCTTGTTACAGCTACAAGAGTAGCCATTAGCGTATCAATGCTAACTCAAAATTGTGGTCGCAACATTAGCTGACATTTCATAGCGGCGTTACAATCGTGCCAATTCAGCACATTGCAGAAGTTAGCAGAAGTAAGGATTAAAAGTTATTACAATGTTAAATTATAAGTTAGTACAACTTACAGTTGAGTTGACAAAAATCTGAATTCAGAGTTGAGCAAACTCAAAAACAAAACTTAAAATATTTAGTTTAATTGTCCAACTTAAAATTTTATTCGTGTTTGTTGCCTTGAAATTTAGAGTTCACCCAACTTTTCTTTTTTTTACTTTACTAAGTGTTTTTAGCAGGTTCTATTATTTTTAACCAACAGACTGATATATTCCCAGTTGTGCTGCTTTCACTTGACATTGTTTAACTCTGACAGAAAGTATTTATCTTCATATGAAGCTGAAGCAGATTAGGATGCTTTCTTTTCATTCTGTTCATGTTAATCCATTGTCTTATCAAACATGATGTCAACAGAGTGACTAATCATGGGGATGGAAAAACTTATTTATACAGTAAAAAAATTAATAAAATGGCAATCTTAAACATGAAATCAACAGTTCTAATATCTTTTTACCTTAATATTACCGTAAAGTTGCACCATATTTATTACGGTAAAGTTCTGGCAACCACAGCTGCTGGTTTTTTATCGTAAAAACAACAGTTGTTGTTTTTTTAAAGTGCATTTTAATGTATTTTCGGACAGAATTGTAATCATTTTTTCTGCTTTACTAAGTGTTTTTAGCAGGTTCTATTATTTTAAACCAACAGACAGATATAAATATTTCCAGTTGTGCTGCTTTCACTTGACATAGTTTAACGATGACAGAAAGTATTTATCTTCATATAAAGCAGATTAGGATGCTTTCTTTTCATTCTGTTCATGTTAATCTGTTGTCTTATCAAACATGATGTCATCAGAGAGACTAATCATGCTGTCAGCTCCTGTTTCCTCCATCATCGACCTGTTCTCCTCGTCATCACGTCATTATTTCTGCACGTATTTAACAACAAGCTGCAGAGGAAAGTGAGGTGAAATGTTAATTTATATTTAGCCTGTTGCCTGTTATTGTTAGAGAGCTGATGGATGAGGTGACGGAGAGGGAAGCATGACGGAGGAGACTAAACACTGATGGAGGCTCACTTTATCTCTGCTCCAGTTCAGCTCCGCCTCTTCTACTTTCTCTACTTTCTCTACTTTCTCCCTCGGGTGTTTCATTAACTTTACTGGGAGATGAAAAGCAAGAGGCCATCCTTCAGCCTGAGAGCTCCTCCAACACACACACACTCATAGATATGCTACACACACACACACACACATTCTTGTACTTCTGTCTTTGTGAGGGCCTTCATTGGTTTTAGTTTTAATTTCGTTGTAATTTTTTGTTTTCAGATTAATTTAGTTTTAACCCTTAAAACAAAGTCTGAAATCTCAAAAAAGCCTTTAAAGAAGTGAGGACGGGCCAAAATGTCCTCACTTTGTTGGTTATAAAAATGTGTTCTGGTCCTCACTATGTAGGAAGAACAAGAACATGCACACACACACACACACACACATTCTTGTACTTCTATCTTTGTGAGGGCCATCATTGGTTTTAGTTTTCATTTTGTTGTGATTTTTTCTTTTCAAATTCAGTTAGTTTAAATTAGTTTTTAGAGTGAGTTTGCTTTAGTTTTAGTTTAGTTTTTATTAGTTTTAGTTTCAATTAATTATCATTATCATGTAACCTTTAACCCTTAAAACAAAGTCTGAAATCTCAAAAAAAAACTTTAAAGAAGTGAGGACTGGCTGAAATGTCCTCACTTTGCAAAAATGTCCTCACTCTGTTGGTTAAAAACGTGTTCTGGTCCTCACTATGTAGGAAGTACAAGAACACACACACACACACACACACACACACACACACACATTCTTTTTCATTAGTTTAAGTTTGAATTTTGTTGTGAATTTTTGTTTTCAAATCCAGTTAGTTTTAATGAGTTTTTAGAGTGAGTTTGCTAGTTTTAGTTTATTTTTTTTTATTTTTGAAATGCTTTAGTTTTAGTTTAGTTTTTATTAGTTGTAGTGTTTTGTAATGGGGTATTTGTTGGGTGGGAGATTAAAAGAGGTCACAGTAAATTTTGCCTTTATTTCCTTTGTCTGATCCATCTTCATTATGTATGAAAAAAGTTGACAAAGATGAAAACGAAGGACATTTTCACTATAATTTTAGTTAGTTTTGTAACCACACAATACAGTTTTTTTTAAACTCTCATTTTATTTTTATTTCAGTTAACAAAAATGTGTTTTTCAATTCTAGTTTTCATTATTTAGTTAGTTTTTGTTAACTATAATAACCTTATTCCCGGGCCCCTAACCCGAACATAAACCTAATGTAACCTTAACCTTAAAACAAAGTCTGAACTCTCAGTATGTATGAAGTATACACACACACACACACACACACACACACACACACACACACACACACACTCACTGAGAGAATAAAGTGTAATAGAGAACCTGGAGTCTCTGAGCTCGTCATTAATTTCTGTGTTCAGGCTGAAAGCACCTGCTGTGTCTGCTGCTACGAGACTTTAAACACTTCACAGGAGTCTTATGTGAATGTGTGTGTGTGTGTGTGTGTGGGTTTATGTTTCCATTAATGCTTGTGTGAAAGCAGCGATAATTCAGTTTCCACTTACCCAGAGAGCGTTTTTATCCTCCTCTGTTCATTCTCTGTCTGAACGAGCCATTCAGACACATACATCCATTCTGAATTTTCACCCGAAAGCAAAAAAACACAACATATAAAAAGCATCCATTTACACATTCACAGTTGGTTCTAATGCCCATTCATCTGATTCAGTGTTGATTTGCCTGGACAGACACAAAAAGACACAAAATGGCTAAAAAAGACACAAAAAGATTGAAAAAAACACAACATGACGAAAAAAAGACACAAAATGACTAAAAAAAGACACAAAATGACCAAAAAAAGGCACCTAAAGACACATAAAGACACAAAATGACTGAAAAAGACACTAAATGAAAAAAGACACCAAATGACTAAAAAAAAAGGCACTTAAAGACACATAAAGACACAAAATGACAAAAAGACACAAAATGACTAAAAAAGACAAAATTCCTAAAAAAAAGACACACAATTCCTAAAAAAGACACAAAATGACTAAAAAAGTCACAAAATGACTAAAAAAGACACAAAATTCCTAAAAAATGACACAAAATGACAAAAAAAGGCACAAAATGACTAAAAAAGACACAAAATGACTAAAACAGACACAAAATTACCAAAAAAAAGACACAAAATGACAAAAAAAGTCACAAAAGGACTAAAAAAGACACAAGAAGACACAAAATGACCAAAAAAAAAGACTCAAAATGACTTAAAAAAGACACAAAATGACCAAAAAAAGACACAAAACACACAAAATGAATGAATAAACATGTTTAAGTGGTGTATACAGGCAGGATAAAAAGGAATCAGAAATGGACTAAATAACCCAGAAAGACTCCTTAGAGTTAAACACTTGACTTGATGTAATGTATGTGTGTGTGTGGGTTTATGTTTCCATTAATGCTTGTGTGAAAGCAGCGATAACTCAGTTTCCAAGAGAGCGTTTTTATCCTCCTCTGTTCATTCTGTCTGAACGAGCCATTCAGGCATTTACATCCATTCTGAATTTTCACCCCAAAACAAAAACAACCCACCGTATATAAAGCATTTCCCATTTCCTCATGCGGCGGTTGGTTCTGCTGCTGTCTGTAACTGACTGAGTGTTTCAGGTGTTTGCCCATTCATCATCGCTGCGGTTTCTGTTGATTTGCCTGGACAGCGAATGATCAATGAGTCTTCCCGCTGTGTTGAATTCAAAAGGAATGACCCCGCTTTCTTTTTCTCCTCTCCTCTCATTGCTTTCTCCCAGTGGAGGGAAAATGTAAGATAGACACGAACGTTCCTGGTATACACTCACATCTGTCTTTACTTGGTAGCTTTCTTTTGTTTCCTAGTGGATTCAGCACGTTTCCTGTTAGTAGCAGTAGTAACTGTGATGCAAATAACCCCAGACTTGCAGCTTGAAAGTCCTCACTTGTAGAGAAAAACAACATGTTAGTAAAACAAAAAAGGGTGGAAAAAAACACTATCAGATCTCTGCTAATATTTAACAGCCATTAAGCAGCCTTGTGCAAAGTTAGTTAGTCAGGATTTAGGTGATAAATCACACTTTTTCTCTCTCTGAGATGTAAAAAAAAACGTCGAGAAAATTTGGCTAAGGCAGCAAGTTTGCTTTTAATTAATCTGAGTAATTTACACGAGATCTGGTAGTGTGATTTTTCACCCTTAAGTGTTTATTAGATGCTTAGTATTCAGCAAGAGTGAATGTGAATCTAAATAATTCATGTGTAAATGCTTACAGGGTGGAGATAACTTATTTTTTCTCTGCTATCAACCCCTCCTTTCCTCTTTCTTCCTCCTTTTCTGGCTCCAAACTCCCTCTTTCCTTGCTCCTTTTTCTTCTCTTGGTTTCACTGGTTCCCCCTCCCCAACTCAAAACCCCTTCCTCCCTCTTTTTACCTTAAATTCGCCCACTTTTTTCTCTTGCATGTGATCTCTCTTGTTTGTTGTTCCTCCTCCTCCTCCTCCGTCTCCTTCTGTCCCTTCTTCCTTCTCTCCATCTTTTTTTTTTATTTTCCAGTGGGAGGAGATCAGCGGCGTGGACGAGCACTACACCCCCATCAGGACCTTCCAGGTCTGCAACGTGATGGAGTACAGCCAGAACAACTGGCTCCGCACCAACTGGATCCCCCGCCAGTCGGCCCAGAAGGTCTACGTGGAGCTGAAGTTCACCCTGAGGGACTGTAACTCCATCCCGCTGGTGCTGGGAACCTGCAAGGAGACCTTCAACCTGCTCTACCTGGAGACGGACGACGACCAGGGCAGCCACTTCAGGGAGCACCAGTTCACCAAGATCGACACCATCGCCGCCGACGAGAGCTTCACCCAGATGGACCTGGGGGACCGGATCCTGAAGCTGAACACGGAGGTGCGGGAGGTGGGGCCCATGAGCAGGAAGGGCTTCTACCTGGCCTTCCAGGACGTGGGCGCCTGCGTGGCTTTGGTCTCCGTCAGGGTTTATTTCAAGAAGTGTCCCCGCACCGTCAGGAACCTGGCCTCCTTCCCCGACACGGTGCCCATGGACTCCCAGTCGCTGGTGGAGGTGAAGGGCTCATGTGTCAATCACTCCAAGGAGGAGGAGCCTCCCAGAATGTACTGCAGCACGGAGGGGGAGTGGCTGGTCCCCATAGGGAAGTGTCTCTGTAACCCGGGATACGAGGAGCGGAGCAACACCTGCCAAAGTAAGAGCTGTTACCACGTTATTCATGTTTCTCTGCTTGGTTTGAACCCAGTTGGGTCCCAAACTTCTTCACCGGGGCACCACCTTTTGTTAGATTTTGGGCCCAGATGCAGGGCAGCTGTGGTTCAGTTGGTAGAGTGTTCATCCTGTGATCGGAGGGTTGGTGGTTTGGCAGCCAACATGTTGAAGTAATATTTAGAGACACACAACACACTGCGTCTCTCTTCATTACCATCGTTGTTCTGGTGAAGCCGAGGGCCAGATATGCATCATTATATTTTATTGTTTTAGTTTTTTTTTTAGTAATTTTGTGTATTTTTTGTGTAATTTTGTGTCTTTTTTTTAAGTAATTTAGTCTTTTTTCAGTCATTTTGTGTCTTTTTTTGTTTGTCTTTTTTAAGTAATTTAGTTTTTTTCTGTAATTTTGTGTATTTTTTTAGTAATTTTGTGTCTTTTTTAAGTAATTTAGTTTTTTTCTGTAATTTTGTGTATTTTTTTAGTAATTTTGTGTCTTTTTTTAGTAATTTTGTGTCTTATTTAGTCCTTTAGTCCAACATAAAATGTGATTTTGAATTTTTTTGTTTTAACTTTAGAGGTAAATTTACAGTAGGGCTCCATGCTGCTTTGGCACTTTTGGAAACTCCAGAGGGTTAAATGATATTTCAAAAGCATTTTCTACCACCAGTATCTACCCACAGATACTGAAATGAGGAAAAAAAACATGCTAGTTTCAAGTATTACTGCTTATTTTAATGTTACTACAGTTTGGCTTTTCAAGACGTCATTGCTCGAAATAAGTATTTTTGGATTTATTTTAAGACTTCATTGGTTTTTCCGGTGCTCTTGATGCTGCGTTCATCGGTGTGTGAATGAATTCCCAATGGTGGCAGGTGGCAGCGTTTAGGGTAGCCTCTGCCACCAGGATGAATGTGTGTGAATGGGTGAATGAGTCAGTCTGTAGTTTAAAGAGCTTTGAGTGGTTGCAAAGCGACTAGAAAAACGCTACATAAGTGCAGATCCATTTACCATTTAGATAAAAAAAAATATCAAGGGCCCCCCCAGCCCAACTTTGTCTGTAATTAATACAGAACCACAACTTCAGTTTGTGACATGTTATTATAAAAATTGAAATAGGAACAAGTCACCTTTAGAGTGAATCATAAAAAGTCACACGGGACTCGCTCCTGTTTGTCTTTTGATATGTTATAAATGCGCCTAGCGACAGTATTGTCGACTTCCTACGGTCTTGTGTGCAGCTTTTTACTCTGAGCAACTCTGTAGCTACTTTATAGGAGGTGAGTTGAGCATTTTCAGGGACAGAAGCTGCTTTTGTAAAGCAACTCTGTTGTGCACGACAGTTGACTAGTTTTTGTCTGAAGAAATCAATGAGCTTCTCTTTGTGTCTTTGTGTCTTTGTGTTTGGGATGTGAACTCTCCAAGTGGCGTCTTAACTCGTTTGGCTTCATATTGTCAGAAACTAATATTTTGAAACACACAACACACTGCGTCTCTCTTCATTACCATCGTTGTTCTGGTGAAGCCGAGGGCTTTTATTGTCTTTGTTTTCTTTTGTAATTTTGTGTATTTTTGTGTCATTTTGTGTCTTTTTTAAGTAATTTAGTGTTTTTTCAGTCATTTTGTGTCTTTTTTTTAGTAATTTTGTGTCTTTTTTTTGGTCATTTTGTGTCTTTTTTTAAAGAAATTTAGGTTTTTTTGGGTCATTTTGTGTCTTTTTTAAGTAATTTAGTGTTTTTTCAGTCATTTTGTGTCCCTTTTTGTTTTTCTTTTTGAAGTAATTTAGTTTTCTTCTGTCTTTTTGTGTCTTTTTTTGTAATTTTGTGTCATTTTCTGTAATTTTGTTTCTTTTTTTGTAATTTTGTGTCTTTTTTTGTAATTTTGTGTATTTTTGTGTCATTTTGTGTCTTTTTTAAGTAATTTAGTGTTTTTTCAGTCATTTTGTGTCTTTTTTTTAGTAATTTTGTGTCTTTTTTTTTGGTCATTTTGTGTCTTTTTTTAAAGAAATGTAGGTTTTTTTGGGTCATTTTGTGTCTTTTTTAAGTAATTTAGTGTTTTTTCAGTCATTTTGTGTCCCTTTTTGTTTTTCTTTTTGAAGTAAT
Organism: Centropristis striata; assembly: GCF_030273125.1. Taxonomy (NCBI): domain Eukaryota; kingdom Metazoa; phylum Chordata; class Actinopteri; order Perciformes; family Serranidae; genus Centropristis; species Centropristis striata. Next base: position 1,140,204 of record NC_081526.1, on the reverse strand, counting down.
TTAGTTTTCTTCTGTCTTTTTGTGTCTTTTTTTGTAATTTTGTGTCATTTTCTGTAATTTTGTGTATTTTTGTGTCATTTTGTGTCTTTTTTAAGTAATTTAGTGTTTTTTCAGTCATTTTGTGTCCCTTTTTGTTTTTCTTTTTGAAGTAATTTAGTTTTCTTCTGTCTTTTTGTGTCTTTTTTAGCAATTTTGTGTCTTTTTTTTGTAATTTTGTGTCTTTTTTTAAAGTAATTTTGGTCATTTTGATACTGCCTCCAGCGGCCCCAGGTAATTTGAGTTCAGACCCCTGCTCTAGAAGATTTAAAGTGTTTGTTACACGTCCACATGGCTTCTTCAGGGTTAAATCCTGTGTTACACAACACAAAGTCCACCAAGTGTTTGATTTGAAGACTGTCACACTTCATATCTGTCAGTCCAGAACCTTTAATATCTGAAGCCAGAACCTCTGTGTTGGTGTGTGAGTGGAATACCTTCAAAAGGAACCCAGAGAGCCCACAGAGCGTCTGCAGAGAGGAACCCGGCTGTGTGATGTGTTCTCCAGCTCCAGCACTGGTTCACCAGTCATCTGCTGGGTGACACATCATCAGCTCTGGGAAGATGTTAAGCAGAGCAGCAGGATGGGTCTGATGCAGCAGAAGAAAGGAGCGGGCCGGGTGGATGGTGAATAATGGGATATTTGCGGTGATGGTTGTGGGTGTTGGTGGAGTCATGAGTGGGTAGATGTTGGAGTCTGGAGATCCTCCGGCTCACCCAGAGGCTGTTGTCGCCTTCAACGTGGCTGCAAAAGCCAAAAAAAAAGCCAAAAAAGACACAATATGACCAAAAAAGACACAAAATGACTAAAAAAAGACAAAAAAACACAAAATGACCAAAAAAAGACACAAAATGACTAAAAAAAAGACACAAAATGACCAAAAAAAGACACAAAATGACTAAAAAAGAAACAAAATAACTAAAAAAGACAACAAAATGACCAAAAAATGAAACAAAATAACTAAAAAAGACACAAAATGACCAAAAAAAGACACAAAATGGCCAAAAAAACCCACAAAATGACTAAAAAAATTACAAAAAAGACACAAAATAACCAAAAAAAGACACAAAATAATTAAAAAAGACTACAAAATGACCAAAAAAAGAAACAAAATAACTAAAAAAGACACAAAATGACAAAAAAAAGACAAAAAAAGACACAAAATGACCAAAAAAAGACACAAATTAACTAAAAAAGACACAAAATGACCAAAAAGAGGGTGAATAACCTCTTCACAGGGATTTCAGTCTTGTGTAAAGACTTGTTTTTAGGATTGACATTGTGAGTTTTTTCATGCTTTTCAAGCTATTCAACTGTTGAATATGGTGAGTTTTTATCTAAATTAAGTTGTAGCCAGCTAGTTAATGGAAAAAATCTTTTTTTTCCCTTTCTGGTGCTGCAGAGCTGCAGTTATTACCTGAGGCTTTATGAGCAGAAATGACTTGTTTATTGATCCTAATTCTCCTTGTTCCTCTTCATTTCACTTTATTTCACCTCAACTACTTAAACATTTAGCACGTTATTCCCCAGAGTCATGTTTATACCTCCTCTGGGATCAAGCAAGCACAGGGGTCAAAGGTTAACAGTCACAGAGAGCCTTTCATCTCAGCACATACCCACTCAGTCAGGTTACAAACACTACGGGACACAAGTCTGGAAGAAAGATTAAATCTGTACAAAAAAAGATCATAGTTTCATTGCTATACTTTGCAACAAAATAAACATGATTATTATCTAAAGAGTCATTTAGAGCCCATTTGACTCTAATTATTAGGTCTTTGGGTTTTTATTGCTTAGACTTTGAACATTTAAGTTGCTTCATAACTTTTGGCCTGTATTGTGACTATAATTCACAGTGTAAAGAGTTATTAAAGGGGTAGAACGGATTCATTGAGATGGATTTGTATGAGATGTTTATCCATAGTCTGTGTATTATCTACAGTAGATGATAAGTAAAAAAATGCCCTCCTAAGAAAATGTATAACCTCCCAGTTAAAGTTTACGCTTTATTGTGTTCTATGCTTTTGCCAAAGTCATCAGAGAGCAAAAAAATCTGTAATTTTACTTCACAAAACAGCTTTTGTTCCTATTCTCCCGCTGGCTCTATTGTTTAGTTTCCTCCTGTTATTTCTGTGACTCTGAACTAAAACCTTTAAAACACCAAAGTCTCACAATAACTAACTAAACAGTCGACGGGCTACTTTTCTTCTTCTGTGTCTGTAATCCTGTTTATTCTCCAGACTGGAAACCATCAATCACCTGCTGCAGATAAAACACTGATGAAGGATAAAAACCTCATACAACCACTTCAAAACAACTAAAACTCAACTCTCCTTTTAACTTCCATACAGTACATTTGCTTTTTCTTCTTCTCCATTTGGACATTTTCCTAATAAAGAGTTTCATGTATGCACACATGCATAACACAAGTAGATAACTTTGCTAAATTAAATTTCCTGTGTGTGGCTTCTGTGGCCCATGTTGCAGCTTTCATCAATTACAGCTGCAGAACTTAATCAGAGTCTCTGCAGAATGTTTTACATCTGTACAGCAGCTCCTACAGCAGCACAACCAGGAAAACCTTCACATAAAACACGGACAAACAGACTGAGAGATAGCTTCTTTCCTTCAGCTATCACCACCATAAATACTCATGCAATTTTAGACACAAAATGACTAAAAAAAGACACAAAATGACCAAAAAAAGACACAAAATGACCAAAAAAAGACACAAAAATGACCAAAAAAAGACACAAAATAACTAAAAAAGACAACAAAATGACCAAAAAAAGAAACAAAATAACTAAAAAAGACACAAAATGACAAAAAAAAGACACAAAATGACCAAAAAAAAAACACAAAATGACTAAAAAAGACAAAAAGACACAAAATGACTAAAAAAGACACAAAATGACCAAAAAAAGAAACAAAATAACGAAAAAAAAGACGCAAATTGACCAAAAAAACCCACAAAATAACTAGAAAAGACAACAAAATGACCAAAAAGAGGGTGAATAAGCTCTTCACCTGGATTTCAGTCTTGTGTAAAGACTTGTTTTTAGGATTGACATGAGTTTTTTTCATGCTTTTCAAGCTATTCAACTGTTGAATATGGTGAGTTTTTATCTAAATTAAGTTGTAGCCATGCTGGTTAATGGAAAAAATCAAAAATCAAAAAAAATTAGACCCACACATAACCTTCATCCATTTTCTATATCTGCTGCGTCCTGTTATTTACCGTCTAAGTGCAATAGTTATTATAGTGCAATATATTTATATTTCATATTATCTAATAACTACCTCTACATGCTACCACTCCTCCTCATTCACCTCCTTTACATACATAGTTATTTATTCTATATTCAATATTTTTTTTGCCATTCAGTTGTTTATTCTTGTTGTGATATTTTATACCTTTTATACCTCTATTATACCTTATTATCCTTAAGTGTTTGTGTGTTGTTGTTCTTAATTAGTTTTATGCACCAACAGGAGTTGCACTCTAATTTTGTTGTGTATGTACAATGACAATAAAGGCTATTCTATTCTATTTTATTCATGAAATTAATGTTATATCTAAAAGCATATGATAAAGATAAAAAATGCAGTATATAGTGTAAAATAACAACAGAAGAGGTTCTTGTTTACTTCTTGTTTCTGTATATTTTTTGTCTAAGCCAAAGAGAGAAAACTGCTGAGACAGCAGCTGCAGGTCTCCACCTTCTCTTTGTTGTGTTTGGTTTCTGTGGTCCGTATTGTTCTGCACTGCAAAAAACATCAAGCTCACCAAGTATTTTCTTCTTCTATCTAGCTATAGTATCATAATTATCTTATTTTGAGTATAATTTACCTACTGACCATAGATTTATGTGCTTATGTAATGATCTTATTGTGTAAAGACTTGTTTTTAGGATTGACATTGTGAGCTTTTTCATGCTTTTCAATCTATTCAACTGTTGAATATGGTGAGTTTTTACCTCAAATATTGGCTCCATTTGAAAGTTTTAGTTGCAAGTTTAACTTTATGGAGTCTTATAGGGCTATTTTGTCCATTTTTGAATCCTTTTCATGTATTTGTAAGTCATTTTGATACAAATGATCAAAAAAGACACCATTTTTGATCATTTATGTCTTTTTGTGTCTTTTTTGTGTCTTTTTTTGTTATTTTGTGTCCTTTTTTGGTCTTTTTGTGTCTTTCTTTTAGTCATTTTGTGTCTTTTTTTTAGTCCTTTAGTCCAACATAAAATGTGATTTTGAATCTTCTTTTTTTGTTTTAACTTTAGAGGTAAATTGACAGTTGGGCTCCATGCTGCTTTGGTGCTTTTGGAGACTCCAGAGGGTTAAATGTTATTTCAAAAGTATTTTCTACCACCAGTATCTACCCACGGATACTGAAATGAGAAAAAAACATGCTAGTTTCAAGTATTTCTGGCTTGTTTTAATGTTACTACAGTCTGGCTTTTCAAGCCACAATTGCTAAAAATAAGTATTTTTTGATTTATTTCAAGATATCATTGGTTTTTCCAGTTTCTAGATCATTTAACTTACTTAATTCTTACAAAGAAACATTTACTTACTTACTGGCAGGTAATTTGACTCGTTTCAAGCATGTATTTGCTTCATTCTAGTTATTTATTTCTTATTTTTCATCAGTGTGATGTGCTCCTCTCTGTGTTTAAGAACAGACTCAGCTCTTCCACAATGACTCGAGTTAAAAACCGTGTTGTAAGTTTGAAGAAGAAGCCGTGTGTCTTCCTCTCTCAGCCTCCTAGTAGTTATTGTAGCTGCGTGTTCATCAGCTCGCTGCTCTCCAGAGTCCTGCCCGTGTTAATTAAAGATCAGAGGCAGCCGCCCAGGTCAGGGCCCCGCTGTCAGGGCCAAGAGGAGCTCTTTTTCTGGCTCCGTGGACGGCAGAGCAGCAGGTCTAACTGTCCAGATGGAGGAAAAACTCTGTCCAACAGTCAGATAACAAGCTTGTATGAGCAAACATGTCAACAGATTGGGGTAAATGTAAAATTAGAGGCAAAAAATACAACAATTAGCGGGATAAATAAATGGGTTGAGACATACATTAGACTTATTTTTACCTGTAAAAGACCTTAAAAGTCATGAGAATAGCCTAATAAAAGGTAAAAATAAAACCAAGCCACAATTAGCGGGAGATATAAATGGGTTGAGACATACATTAGACTTATTTTTACCTTTAAAAGACTTTAAAAGTCATGAGAATAGCATGTAAAAGGTAAAAAATAAAACCAAACCACAATTAGCAGGAGAAATAAATGGTTTTGACATACATTGGACTTATTTTTTACCTTTTAAAAGAACTTAAATGTCATGAGAATAGCCTAATAAAAGGTAAAAATAAAACCAAACCTTAATTAACAGGAAAAATAAATGGGTTGAGACATACATTAGACTTATTTTTACCTTTAAACAACCTTAAAAGTAATAAGAATAGCATGTAAAAGGTAAAAATACAACCAAACCACAATTAACAGGAGAAATAAATGGGTTGAGACATACATTGGACTTGTTTTTACCTTGAAAAGACCTTAAAAGTAATGAGAATAGTATAAAAGGTAAAAATAAAACCAAACCACAATTAGCAGGAGATACAAATGGTTTTGACATACATTGGACTTATTTTTTTACCTTTAAAAGACCTTAAAAGTCATGAGAATAGCATATAAAAGGTACAAATAAAACCAAACCACAATTAGCAGGAGATACAAATGGTTTTGACATACATTGGACTTATTTTTACCTTTAAAAGACCTTAAAAGTCATGAGAATAGCATATAAAAGGTACAAATAAAACCAAACCACAATTAGCAGGAGAAATAAATGGGTTGAGACATACATTGGACTTATTTTGACCTTTTAAAGACCTTAAAAGTAATAAGAATAGCATGTAAAAGGTAAAAATAAAACCAAACCACAATTAGCAGGGGAAATAAATCGGTTTAGACTTATTTTTCCTTGAAAAGAGGTTGTTGAAAACCTTAAAAGTCATGAGAATAATTGGTAAGTAATTGGATAATTGGAAGTGTCTAATGCTATTTCAACATTTTTAACTGAAATAAACTACCTTGTTGAAACATTCTCTACAAGATCCACCAATTTAGTCTCCATATTTGAAAGGACAAAAGTAGCAGCTCCAAGAATGTGTAAAAACATATTAAACCAAACCACAATTAGCAGGAGAAATAAATAAATGGGTTGAGACATATATTGGACTCATTTTTACCTTTAAAAGACCTTTAAAGTCATGAGAAGAGCGTATAAAAGTTAAAAAAAATAACCAAACCACAATTAGCAGGAGAAACAAATAGGTTGAGACTTATTTTTTCCTTGAAAAGAGGTTGTTGAAAACCTTTAAAGTCATGAGAATAATTGGTAAGTAATTGGATAATTGGAAGTGTCTAATGCTATTTCAACATTTTGATCCTAAATAAACTACCTTGTTGAAACATTTTCTGCAAGATCCACCAATTTAGTCTCCATATTTGAAAGGACAAAAGTAGCAGCTCCAAAAAAAACATATAAAACCAAACCACAATTAGCAGGAGAAATAAATGGGTTGAGACATACATTGGACTTATTTCTACCTTTAAAAGACCTTTAAAGTCATGAGAATAGCGTATAAAAGGTACAAATAAAACCAAACCACAATTAGCAGGAGATACAAATGTGTTGAGACTTATTTTTTCCTTGAAAAGGCCTTAAAAGTCATTAGAATAGCTGTTAATTTGAAGTGTCTCATATAGTTGCATGCTATTTCAACATTTTTAACCGAAATAAACTACCTTGTTGTAACATTTTCTACAAGATCCACCAATGTAGTCTCCATATTTGAAAGGACAAAAGTAGCAGCTCCAATAATGTGTAAAAACATATAAAACCAAACCACAATTAGCAGGAGAAATATATGGGTTGAGACTTATTTTTTACTTGAAAAGACCTTAAAAGTAATGAGAAAAGCTCTTAATTTGAAGTTTCTCATAGTTGCATGCTATTAGATCTTTATCCGACATATATAAATAAATTAAAGGGACAATAAACTACTTTCTCAAGACATTTTATACAAGATCCACCACTTTGGTCCCCCAAAGCAGCAGCTCCAAGAATGTGACATTACTGAGACAAATGGCCGACCCCGTCCCCCTCCAGACCGCCTCCTTTCACTTCCTGTCTGCCTGTGAATTGTGTGAATGTTTGGATGTATTTGACAATCTCTTATTAGTTTCAGAGAGGTCTAATGGACTCTAATAAGGTCTTATGTTACCGTGGAGTGGGACAGCTGCACCAACAGGCCCCCACAGCCCCCCGCGTGCAGCCGTCGGGGGCCCCAGCGCGCAGCTCGCTCTCCAGGCCCTCCGTGTTAACAGATAGATGAGTGCATGCGGCTTTGGTCGCCGTGGAGACAGATAGGGAGAAAGATGAAAACATATTTACAGCTCTACGGCCAGATACAACAGAAAGAAACAGATGTCTGAACCGTGGACCCAAATCTGTTGTTTCATCACAGTCAGCATCTATATTTGGATACTCATTTTTGTTTCTCTAGAATAAACAAACAAGATGAATTTCAGGTAAGACCACGAGTGACTAATCCGGTAATTAAACATGCCGGCTGTCAGCACACTGCAAAAAACATCAAGCTTATGAAGGTTTTTGCAGTGCAAACCAGCTGACAGAAAATAAGAAATAAATCACTAGAATCAAGCAAATACATGCTTGAAACAAGTGCAGTAAGTGCATTTTTCTTTGTAAGAATTCTTTAAATAAGTAGAAATATATCTCGGCTCTAGAAAAAACAATTATAGCTTGAAATAATAACTCCAAATATACTTATTTTTGAGTAATTGTGGTGTGAAAAGGCCAACTTTAGCCAGCAATACTTGAAACGAGCACGTTTTGGTGATAGAAAAATGCTTATAACAACATTCAACAACCATAAATAACATTCAAACTATATTCAACTCTATGTTCAACTAAAATTCTCAACTAGAGCCAATATTTTAGGTAAAAACTCACCATATTCAACAGTTGAATAGGTTGAAAAGCATGAAAAAGCTCACACTGTCAATCCTAAAAACAAGTTTTTTCACAATAATAATAAGATAATTAAAAAAGCACATAATAATAATAATACTAATAATGAAATAAGCACATAAATGTAAGCTCCTTGTGTTCTGTAGTGTAGCTGTGAGACCAGAGTCAGGTGTTTGGATCGAGCATCTGAATATTTCATGCTTTGTTTTCTTTGACTCGAAGCGGCATCTTCAGTTTACCTACTCTCTGTTCCACCAGTGTGTGTGTGTGTGTGTGTGTGTGTGTGTGTGTGTGTGTGTTTGTGTGTGAGAGGAAGCCAGAGAGTGTATGAGAGCAGTTGTCTTTGTTTACACAGACAGCAGAGTGTGTTTAAGGGCTTTAATAGAATACACTCCAGTATTAGACTGTCATTATCTCACTCCGCTCTGTGTGTGTGTGTGTGTGTGTGTGTGTGTGTGTGTGTGTAGACAGAAATGTTTGCTAGAGCGAGGATGTTTTTTTAGTGGCGCCTTCAAAAGAACACGAGTTCTGTCTAGCTTGGGCGGCGGGGCATCCCTATGTTCCCCGGGTCCTATGTTCCCCACTCGAGGAACTCTGTTACCCTATTTTAGAAAAAAGGTCCTATGTTCCCCATTTTTCCCAAAAAGCGTCCTATGTTCCCCGTTTTTCCCCAAAAGCGTCCTATGTTCCCCATTTTTCCCAAAAAGGTCCTATGTTCCCAGTTTTTCCCCAAAAAGGTCCTATGTTCCCAGTTTTCCCAAAAAAGGTCCTATGTTCCCAGTTTTCCCAAAAAAGGTCCTATGTTCCCCGTTTTTCCCAAAAAGGGTCCTATGTTCCCCATTTTTCCCCAAAAGCGTCCTATGTTCCCCATTTTTCCCAAAAAAGGTCCTATGTTCCCCATTTTTCCCAAAAAGCGTCCTATGTTCCCCTTTTTTCCCAAAAAAGGTCCTATGTTCCCCGTTTTTCCCAAAAAGCGTCCTATGTTCCCCGTTTTTCCCAAAAAGCGTCCTATGTTCCCCGTTTTTCCCAAAAAAGGTCCTATGTTCCCCGTTTTTCCCCTGTAGCGAGGGGCGGCTGTGGCTCAGTTGGTAGATCGGTCGTCTTCTGATCGGAGGGTTGTTGGTTCGATCCCCGACCATGGCAGCCTACATGTCGAAGTATCCTTGAGCAAGATACTGAACCCCAGATTGCTCCCAAAGCTGCGTTCATCAGTGTGTGAATGAATTCCCAATGGTGGCAGGTGGCACCAGTGTGCCCTGGTAGCCTCTAACACCAGTATGAATGTGTGTGTGTGAATGGGTGAATGAGCATAGTGTGTAGTGTAAAACGCTTTGGATAAAAGCACCCCATTTACCATTTACCATTAGCAATACATACCAGGGAACATAGGACCCTATTCCAGAAAATGGAACTAGAGAACTTTTCCAGAAAAAGGGTCCCATGTTCCTCGTTTTTCCCAAACAGGTTCATATGTTCCCCGTTTTTCCCCAAAAAGGGTCCCATGTTCCCCTGTAGCAATAAATACTGGGGAGCAAAGGACCCTTTTTCAGAAAAAGCTTTTTCCTTTTAAGATTAGGGTTAGGGTTAGGTTTAGGTTTAGGGTTAAGTAATTAGGTAAGGATTAGGGTTAGGGTTAGGTTTAGGGTTAAGTAATTAGGTTTAGGTTTAGGATTAGGTTTAGGTTTAGGGCTAAGTAATAAGGTTTAGGTTTAGGGTTAGGTTTAGGGTTAAGTAATTAGGTTAGGATTAGGTTTAGGGCTAAGTAATTAGGTTTAGGTTTAGGATTAGGTTTAGGTTTAGGGCTAAGTAATAAGGTTTAGGTTTAGGGTTAGGTTTAGGTTTAGGGTTAAGTAATTAGGTTTAAGTTTAGGTTTAGGGCTAAGTAATTAGGTTTAGGTTTAGGGCTAAGTAATTAGGTTTAGGTTTAGGATTAGGTTTAGGGCTAAGTAATAAGGTTTAGGTTTAGGGTTAGGTTTAGGTTTAGGGTTAAGTAATTAGGTTTAGGGTTAGGTTTAGGGTTAAGTAATTAGGTTTAGGGTTAGGGTTAAGTAATTAGGTTTAGGGTTAGGTTTAGGTTAGGGTTAAGTAATTAGATTTAGGGTTAGGGTTAGGTTTAGGGTTGGGTTAGGGTTAGGGTTAGGGTTAGGGTTTAGGTTAGTGTTAGGTTTCAGGTTTTAGGTTTAAGGTTAGGTTTAGGTTTAGGTTTAAGGTTAGGGTTAGGGTTAGGTTATTTGCATATGCACGTTAAACAGCCCGTAGGCCTACAGAGGCCTATTTGCCATGGAGTCTGGCAGTAATGGTGGAAAAAGTAACAGAGCGGGGAACATAGAACCTTTTTGTATGAAACTGGGAACATAGACACACTCCCCGTGGGCGAACGGGACGGAGAGTGAGCTCCTGTTATGAGAGTGTGTGTGTGAGTGTGTTAGTGTGTGTGTGTGTGTGTGTGTGTGTGTGTGTGTGCGTGTGTGCAGCACATATTTCACAGGAAGCCGTGTATATTGCTGTGAGCATGTTTTGATATTTCATCATCCATATCGGCGCAGATGTCATCAGATGTTTTGTCAGGCAGAGAGTGTGTGAGTGGCGGTGGCGTGCTGGAGGCCGTAGAGGTGAATGGACGCGTCCGTCATCAGCAGGATTACTGTGTGTGTGTGAGCAGCTCGGCCTCGCCGCGGAGAATGTTGAGCCAGATCTAATCTCTAGTCCGCCTTTCATCTGTCATTAAACAGACTGCAGCAGGTGAAACGCTCCTATCCACCATCAGTGTGAAATTCCTGCAACCCTAATTTGATCCTAAAACAGCAAACGGATGTCTGTCCGTCCAGTTTCAGGGTGTGTGTGTGTACGTGTGTGTGTGTGTGTGTGTGTGTGTGTGTGAGCAGCTGTTCTGCTGTATGTTGGTTGCGGGGACCGAGACCCTGCAGGTTTACATTCTTACTGGATTTATCAAGACACACAATCCTCAAACTTGCCGCGACCATAATGCTTATTGTAATTACACATAAACAGTAAATCCACACACACACACACACACACGCACACACACACACACACGTACTGAAGCCGACTTAAGCCTGAGTTCTGCATGGATTGCTTACTATATTTTATTATAAGTGAAAGAAGAGAGAAAAGCACTTAACAAGAATAAAGTTTTAAAGGAATATGAGGCTATATGAGGTACTGACCCAGAGTCAGTTATTAGCTACAGTAGATGGAGGTCGGTAACCAAGTTTGGAGAAGTATCCGAGTATTTTAGATACCCCAAATATATAATATTAAATGTTTTATTATTTTTTTATATTCAAGAATAGTTTTCCTACCACTTTACTTTGCCATCAATCAGTTCTGTTGAAGTTCATGTGGGAGAACTGAAGCTTTTCTGTACTGTTTTCAAATCCACCAAATCAAATCAACTTTATTTATCTTTCCCTTTAAAACAGCCACAGCTGATACAAAGTGCTGCACATGTCAGGACAGACCAACGATAAAAACAGAGAACAAGTAAAACCAACTGAAACAGAGCAAGTCTCATGCTGGGTAAAAACCAGTGAATAAAAGTGGGTTTTAAGATTAATTTTAAAGCCGAGAGGTAATAAAAACATGGATTACTGTCTCAAAATGCTTGTGTGCAAAAAAAA
>NC_081526.1:1124820-1128368 GCF_030273125.1 Centropristis striata | reverse complement strand
TTATTTCTAAGGCTGGAAGATGAATTAAATATAATATTTAACGACAGTTTTGGCTCCCAACTATGTTGAAAACAAGATAATTTATTATTACAAGATTATTGAACTGCATTCTGCTCTCATTTTGTCTATGAATCCTTTACAGCAGGGCACTTTCACCCATTTTAACTGAAATGTTGAATATATATATATATATCTTATGTTTAAGTGTTTCAAGTAGTGGCAGTAGAGTACAACATAATAATTATTATTTATAGGCGCCTTTCAGGACTCTTGAGGTCGCCTTATAATAAACAATTAAAGATAAAACAATAATAATAAAAACAGCAATGGCAGTAATAATAAACAACAATAAAACAATTACAAATAACAACAATAATAAAAACAACAATGACAGTAATAGTAAACAACACTAAAACAGTACAGAGAGAAATTGGCAACATTAATAAAGTTATAAATATATTTGGGATAGGCCAGTGTGTTTTAAGATGTGATATAATTTACTTTATATATATTTTTTTTTAAATAAAAATAAAAATATATATATTTAAATATATTAAATATATATATATATATATATATATATATTTTTTTTTTTTTTTTTTTTTTTTTTTTTTTTAAATATATTAAAAATATCTTTAGTTGTGTTCAGTAGATTGTGGAAGTGAATTTATGTACAAACATAGTTGATCTTATTTATTTTGATTGATTATTTATTTTTCTTTATTATTTCCTATAATTTATTTAAATGTCTCTCTATATGTATTATTATTGTTTTATTTTTTAATTATTTTTTTTTACATTTATTTATTCTTTCAGTTGATTTGTATTTAAAGTTAAAAAAATCCACCATTTAAAAGACTTTTTTTCCTTCCAAGTTCAATAAATAAATCCAAAGTCAATAAGTAATAATGTTAATTAACCATGATTTAAAGTTGTTTTTGCCATAATACATATATTATCTCCCCTTATTCCCTCAGGGAGTCTATGTGTAAAGCTCACTACTCAACATTTGGGCTTTTTTCTTTCTGCTCCAAATATTCATTAATCAAAAAGCCATTCAGGCCAATTAATAAAGCAGAGCAGCTCCAGTAGACGGTATAAAACCCTCGGTTATGTTTATACATGTTCCTTCTTATTTTCCCAGCGACCACGCTGCTTTATTCTGTGTTTTTGTGTATTTTGCTGCCAGACTGTTGAGGCTGAGTGCTGTGGATTCATGGAGCTGTTGGCTCTCCTCCGCTCTCTTGGAAGCTTTCTGTTTGTTTGTGTTGGCCATTATATAACTGCCCTACACACACACACACACACACACACACACACACACACACACACACACACACACACACACACAACCCTGCATCCTCTAAATCAGTAGTTCTCAACCTTTTTGAGTCGGGACCCCCAATTTAACAGGCATGTTGTCCGCGACCCCGCTCACTGAACACAATCTCACACGCACAGTTCAGATCACCCAAAAAAAGGAAACAAAATGACCAAAAAAAGACATAAAATGACCAAAAAAGACTCAAAATGACCAAAAAAAGACACAAAATGACCAGAAAAGACACAAAATGACCAAAAAAAGGAAACAAAATGACCAAAAAAGACACAAATTGACCAGAAAATGATCAAAAAAAGACACAAAATGACCAAAAAAGGAAACAAAATGACCAAAAAAGACTCAAAATGACCAGAAAAGACACAAAATGACAAAAAAAAAGACACAAAATGACCAAAAAAGACACAAAATGACTAAAAAAAAAGACACAAAATGACCAGAAAAGACACAAAATGACAAAAAAAGACACAAAATGACCAAAAAAGACACAAAATGACTAAAAAAAGACACAAAATTACCAAAAAAGACTCAAAATGACCAAAAAAAGGAAACAAAATGAACAAAAAAAGACACAAATTGACCAGAAAATGATCAAAAAAAGACACAAAATGACCAAAAAACTCACAAAATGACCAGAAAAAGACATTAAGTGACCAAGAAGACTAAAACACATGAACACATGAACACTTTAACACAGTGGAGACAGAGCTGACTTCCAAAATGATTTGGCGACCCCCAGAAATCATCTCGCGACCCCAATTGGGGTCCCGACCCCAAGGTTGAGAATAGCTGCTCTAAATGATAGTGACAGTATTTCTAATCCAGCAACAGGCTAATATGAACCACAGGCTCTTTTCTTTTGTTGTCTAATGTGTTTTTTTTGCATTATTTGTTTCTCTTTGTGTGCTGCAGACTTTTATTATTTATCCTCCGAACTGAACCGTTGTTGTTCTTCTTCCTGCTACACATCAAATACCAAAGTTGCACACATTCACAATGGGAGCTGCAGAGTCTATCAGACTACAACAATATATTTATTATGTACGATAATAATAGGCTGTTACTGTTGGCCCTTCAGTTCCTTGGTATACGTTCTAGAATATACGCATGAAAACATACAAAAAATAATTCCAGCACAGCCTCACCTATATGACCTGATTATTATTTTTCATTTTGACTTACTGGATCAACATTTTGAACAGAATAAACACACAAAAGCACACAAAAAAATACAAAAAACACACATAAACATTTTAAAAAAACACACAAAACACACAAAAATTACAAATACATAAAAAACACAAAATATTCACATTAAAACACACACAAAATAATTTAAAAAACACCTAAAAAACGAGCAAAAACACACACAAAACACTTTTTATTTATTTATTTTTACAAAAAAACATATAAAACACACAAATAACCCACAAAAGCACATCAGCTTTTCCAGAAGTTTTCATGTCCAATTTAATGCGTCAACCTTTTTTCAGCAAAGGTAAAAACACCTCGAAGTGTAGTAACATGATTTTACCTTTTTTGCAGAGATTTTTTAAATTTTGCAGTGTGCACTCAGCATTTTTAATGCATTTTTTCAATCTTTTGTGTTTAATGTTGGGTTTTTTTTGGGGGGGGGGGGTTTATGTTTTTTTTTGTAATTTTTTGTGTTTTTGTGTGTGTTTTTTAATTATTTTTGTGTGTTTTCACGTGTATATTTTGTGTTTTTTGTGTTTATTCTGGTTTTGTAATTTTTTGTGTGTTTTTTAAAATATTTTTTACGTGTATTTTTTTTTATTTTTTGTGTGTTTTTTGTGTTCAAAATGTTCATCCAGTAAGTCAAAATGAAAAATGCTAATTAGGTCATATTGCATGGTAAACAATCTTTAACTGGTTTATATACAGAAAGAATGAAAAGGAGTCAAAAACCAACAAAATAGCCCCAAACTCTAAAGGGTTAAGGTGCGACTCCATCGTTGTTGTTGCTCATAAACATTTCCGACACACATTTCCAAAACCCATCCAGCCAATCACAGACTCCCTGCTGCCCTGAGTGTGTGTGTGTGTGTGTGTCCTACTGTACTGTTCCATTGCATCAGGCTCTCTGCTGTCAGCTCCTCTCAGTGTGGAGGATTTCTCTGCTGCAGCCTTTGGGCTCTGGCTGGCTGCCACCTCGTCTTTCTGGATGTGAGAGAGAGAGAAAGGAGAAAGG
>NC_081526.1:1099820-1119820 GCF_030273125.1 Centropristis striata | reverse complement strand
CTTATTGTTTAAACTCTTATTGTGAGTAATGAACCAGGGAAGTTTTATGCTGATATCGATTCATTTTTTAACTTTAGTGTCTTGTGAATTCTATGGATGAAGTCTATAAAACATTGATAAATATTAAAACACAAGGCCGTTTTCTCAAAAATATGTTTTTCCCTCTCAAACTCTGAGCCAGAAATCCTCCTTATAGTATCACTTACACACCAAACTTTCCTCCTTTTCCTTCCTCCATCGAGTGTTTTTACTCCGGGGTTTGTTCATATATTATTCATGGACAATGTATATCACATTCTGTTCCTAAAAACATGGCAACAGTCTGTTTTTTATTATTATTTTATGGCTGTTGACTGTATTTACTGTATTTACTGGTTTATGGAGTGACAGAATGAACATTTTGAACCTGATTTTACAGGAAATGTTCAGATTTCTGTTCTGGAAATGTGTGCAAATTAACATATGTAATAAAATCAAATATTTTGAGGTTGTATGCTGTGCACAATATTAGGAAAGCTGGATTAGTCGACTTTTCTCTGCTTCATTCTGGGACTTCAAGAGAGAAAATAACACGTTTCAGTCACCAACATTCATGTAAACGTATTAACTCTGTCATTTTGTGTCTTATTAGTCATTTTTGCATCTATTTTTGGTCATTTTTTTTATTTTTTAAGTCACTTTTGCATCTATTTTTGGTCATTTTGTGTCTTTTTAGTCATTTTAACATCTATTTTGGTCATTTTGTGTCTTTTTAGTCATTTTTGCATCTATTTTTGGTCATGTTGTGTCTTTTTTAGTCATTTTTGCATCTATTTTTGGTCATTTTGTGTCTTTTTAGTCATTTTTGCATCTATTTTTGGTCATTTTGTGTCTTTTTAGTCATTTTTGCATCTATTTTTGGTCATTTTGTGTCTTTTTTAGTCATTTTTGCATCTATTTTTGGTCATTTTGCATCTATTTTTTTTGTCATTTTGTGTCTTTTTAGTCATTTTTCAATCATGGAAACATTCTTGATAATAACCAAAATCATCATCATCAATAAACTCTATGCTTATGTAACTGACACTGTGTCAATTAACGTAATATGCTCATACCACGTGCCTGATTTATTTATTTATTTCCGTTGTTTATAATCATTAACGTGACGTCAGCCTTTAATTGCTAGCTGCAGCTAACGGCTAATAACAACACGATCCTTTTGAAAATGAGCATCATATCCGGACACAACGTTTTAGCATCGATACTTTTTTGAGTACCGATACTTTTAGATTGCAGATAAAACCTGTCAAAGAGCCTCATTATATTACAACAACTACTAAAGAGATATAGAGATGTTTAATGTGTAAAGTGGTCCTGATGCTGTGGTTGTGCTGTCCTTGGTGCTGAAGCAGCTCTGTGACCTCCGACCCCTCCCTTGGTTCCTGCTGCTGCTGTCAGCTGTCTCGTCCTGCAGCTGAACGCTTGTCACCAGCGCGTTCAGCTGCGATGCGTTCACTGACTCTCGGTGTCATTTCAATCAGAAAAAAATAGGCGAGCGTCGCCACATAAATGTGTGTCTGAGCCAGCAGCCGTCTGATCTGAGTGTGTGTAGCGAGACATCACACACGTCAGCATCACAACCTCTCAACAAACACTCTCTCTTTAATGACAGCACCGCTAAAGGGAGCAGGGAGGGAGGACGGGAGAGGGAACAGCAGGGAAGTCTAGTGGTGGTTGTCACTTTGTGTCTTTTTTTAGTCATTTTGTGTCTTTTTTGGACAAATGTGTCTTTTTTTTGGTCATTTTGTGGTCAATTTGTGTCTTTTTTAGTCATTTTGTTTCCTTTTTTTAGTCATTTTGTGTCTGTTTTTGGTCATTTTTTTTTCTTTTTGGGTAATTTTTTTTTCTTTTTTTGGTCAATTTGTGTCTTTTTGGTCATTTTGTGTCTTTTTTGGGTAATTTTGTGTCTTTTTTTGGTCATTTTGTGTCTTACTTTGGTCATTATGGTGTCTATTCTGGTCATTTTTGGGTTTTTTCGATCACTACAACCTCTCCGTCTCAACAAACACTGCTCTCTCTAATGACAGCACCGCTAAAGGGAGGAGGGAGGGAGGACGAGAGAGGGAACAGCAGGGAAGTCTGCTGGTGGTTCTGCAGTACAGACAGGAAGCATTGATGTTAGAAGAGCTTCACTCATCTGTTCAGCATCTCTCAGCTCTCTCTCTCTCTGAGCTTTAGATGTTTGATGTTCCCACTTTTCTCATTGACTCCACCGACACAAAGCTTTAATGCTAAATTATGTGACACACATCAAAGTCAGAGCAGCTGCTGCCCACTGGGGGTTAAAACTCAATGCTGGAGGAGTGTGGAGGGCTTTTCATGCACATATTATAAAGTATTTGTCTTTTATTCCTTTACTTTTTTATACTCAAATTACTGCGTATTGCCTAGGAAATAAAATAGAAATCTCAAACCAGCAATGAGACACATTGATCTCCTGGCTTTGGGTCATGTATTATAAATGACAACACGTTTCATATATGGAGGGATTGTCCATATTATGTACAGAAGTACTAGTAAAAACAAACAAGTCCCAAAGATATCATGATAAATATGTTCAACAGTCCAGCAGATTAATGCACTTAAAGATAATGTAAGAAATATATTGTTGCCGATGCGTTAATGTTTCCTGGCTGTTTTTTCTTCTTCCAAACAGTAGTTAGGGCCTCGGAGCAATCTCCCCAGCACTGGTCCCATCCAGCAATATCTGTAGGGACCAGTGCTGCACTACTGTTATACTGTGGATTTCTTCTCCTTCCTCTTCCGGACGCAATTTCGTCCCGCTACTAGTCCTACAACTTGAAGAGTTGCAGGACAAATTATATATCAAAACGTGCGGTTTGATCGGGATCAGTGTGCTATTACTTTTCTCTACGGAATACGAATTTTTCGCGACGTAAGTCGGGAAAAACTGCCCAAAATTTTGCATTGAAGTGAATGGGACGGCCGACAAAAAATTAGCGAAAAAGAACAATAATTGGAGATTTTTAAACGTCTACTTCTCCGGCATAGTTTCACCTAGAGACTCCATTTAAACTTTAAACAGTAGACACAAGTCTTGTGTATCGGCGTATTAATCCACGTTTCGATAGGTCATATAGTTTTTTATCAATCCCTGTTCAATGACCATGATCATTTTTGGAGAAATTCTGAGATTATAATGGGTGTGTATTGCACGGAATGTTCGTGTCACAGTGTGTGACATCATCGCCAGAGTGTAGAGGGAGAGAAAAAACTGTCAAAAAATAAATTTGAAAACTGCGCTCCAGGCCGCAAATTCCACTCTACAGAAATAATTTATACATAGAAACGTAGGAAAATTAGTCTTCTCACTCACAATCCTCTGGTAAAGCTGTCAGAGTTATAGTTTGGGCGTAGGACGCACAGATGATCCACCAACACCACCAACAGCCTCATTGGCTCCCATATTAAAAACGCAGGGAGATTTCGGAAAAAAGGGAGATGGAACAGTTTTTTTAGATCGCTCTAACAAAGCTATTTTTATTTTTTCTTAAAAAAAATCATATGTAGACGTTCAGGAAGAACTCAGGACGCTCAAAGTGAAGTCGGATCAATGATAGGTATTATGGTTTTGCCAAAAATGCTTTCTGTTCGAGGCCAGAAATTTCACTCTGCCCACCTCTGGCTGCTGTCACTCTTTCAGAACATTAACAGCTGCAGTTAATTCTGTTGATTGCTTTGATCTTTGATGTGATTACGGTTACAGATACACACACATGCACTAAAGTGCGCACACTCCTCACACATGCATACACATGCTTCATACACGCACACACAGGTAACTTTATTTGATTTTAATTACACACACACACACACACACACATATTTTGAGGTTAAAGGGCATAGTTATAAATCTCTGAAGAATCTCATCATAGTGTACACACACCGGCAGTAGCCCCCGTGGTCCTTTCAGAATTTCCCCAGAGGAAATTTTCTAGTTTTTATTGTGATATTTCTTGCAGCAACAAAGGTATAGTATAGTATAGTATAGTATAGTATAAAAAATAAAGAGCAAGGACAGAAACAAGTACATGTGATGTAATAAATAAATATAAAAATAAATAAATGACTACTGAAAATGCTATAATTCATAGATGAGGTTGATATATTTTGCACATATCAGTTGTTTTGTCCGTTTTATTGCACGTTTTAATTAATGTATCAATGTGCAAATCTCTCTATCCAACATATTAACTAATATATTTCCAGCCAGCTGTATAAAGCTGGAGGGGGAGAGTCTGATCTCAGCAGCTGATCCTGGTTTACCCTCGGCTGGTTTATTTGTTGACTGTTTATTCCCTCGTACTGTTTCTGACTGTGTGTTGTTGTTGTTGACCTTGCTGTGGTAACCTTGGTGTTTTTATTGTTTGAGTCTTCCATCTTAATCACGTCTGCAGGTAGTGAAGCTTCACAGCTCCTCTGGGACACCTGGGTGTGTGTGTGTGTGTGTGTGTGTGTGTGTGTGTGTGTGTGTGTGTGTGTGTGAAGGAGAATATAAGTGCCTGACACGAGTGTGAGAGACACGTCTGTCAATATTTACAGGTCATTAGTAAACCAGAAGTGAAGAGAGGAAGATAAAGTGCTGACTACAGCAGAACACACACACACACACACACACACACACACACACACACACACACACACACAGTAAGGTTATAATAGTTTTGGATTTTTCATCGGTTTTAGTTTTAATTTCGTTGTGATTTTTTTTTGTTTTCAAATTCAGTTAATTTTAATTAGTTTTTCGAGTGAGTTTGCTATTTTTAATTAGTTTTTATTTTTGGGAAAATGCTCAGTTTTAGTGTTAGTTTTTATTAGTTGTAGTTTTTTTGTAATGGGGTATTTGTTGGGTGCCAGTTTCAATAAGGTCACTATAAATGTTGCCTGTTTGACATATTATCTTGTCAATTTGACACTTTTTCTCATAAATTCATCACTTTTTTCTCGTTAATTTGTCACATTTTTCTTGTGAATTTGTCACGTTTTTTCTCGTAAATTTGAGAAATTTTTTAATTAGTTGTAGTTTAGTTTTTATTAGCTTTAGTTGTTGTGTAATGGGGTATTTGTTGGGTCCAGATTCAATAAGGTCACAATAAATGTTTCCTTTATTTCCTTTGTCTGATCCATCTCAGCCCCAATAAGTTTATTAAGTCATAAAACCAGATAGATGAAATAGATTTCATATCAACCAAAAAGGTTTACGGATGAAAAAAGTTGACAAAGACGAAAACGAAGGACATTTTCACTATAATTTTAGTTAGTTTTAGTTAGTTTTGGAACCACAAAATACAGTTTCAGTTAGTTATCGTTTTTTAATTTTGATTAAATGTGCTTAAACTTGTCCTGTGCATTAATTTACGTTTGTCCCAACAATCCTTCATCAGCCTCTGGTCCAGTCAGACGTCTTTCTGTCTATATTTCTGCATTAAGACGTCAGTCTGCAGACTTCTGCAGCTCTTTGTTCCTGTTTTCTGTCCCAGCCTGCAGGATATCTGGCTGCTGTCACTTCTGTTCCTCTTTCTAACGGTGAGCAGCAGCAACAGATCAAAGGAAGCTGCTGCTGGTCACAGAAACTCTTAGAAATCCTGCATTCATAAGGCTGGAATGAAAGGCTGTGAACAGGCTGCAGAGAGCTTCAGCTCCTCAGGTTCTTACATTTCTACTGCAGTCTGTTCAGAAACACTGTAACAGAGCTTCAGAGGAGAGTCTGCTGGTGTAGGGGACCAGGACTGGTCCAGTCTATCTGGACTTTATATACAGTACAGCTAGTGGAAGTATATAATAATAATAATAATAATAATAGATCATAAATCATCCTGAGTTATATAAATATGAGTCACACTGTGGCTTCTACCCATTTAACAGATCTATCAATAGTGAAAAGAATGAAAAGATAAGAAAATAAATAAATTACATAATGCATTTTTTATATGTACACACACACACACACACACATATATATATATTTGCATACATTAATATTTTATTTTATTCGCATACATAAATATTTTAACAATAACTGAAATTGTTTGCAATTATTCTTTTAAATTTGTCATTTGTCTTCAAATTTCCATATTTTTCTTTTTATTTATATCTCTTTATAGTTCCACATTTTTACTACCTATTTAGTATTTTCTTTATTTATTTTTATACTTCAACCATTATTTTTTACTGTCTTTTTTATTCACTTTATTTTTCCACATTTTTTATTACCTATTCATTTTTTAAGATTTATTTGAGTTCATCAATTTTATTTGTTTTACTGTTTTGTTTTATCCACTTTGTATTCCCACATTTTTTTATTACCTTTTTAGTATTTTTTAATTGATTTTCATATTTCAATGTTTATTTTTTTACTGTCTTGTTTTATTCATTTGATACTTCCAATTTTTTATTACCTACTTAGTGTTTTATTTACTTCTTTTTATATTTCAATGTTTATTATTTTTACCGTGTTTTATTCACTTTATATTTCAACATTTTTTATTACCTTTTTAGTATTTTATTTATTTATTTTTAGATTTCAATGTTTATTTTTTAACTGTCTTGTTTTATTCACTTTATATTTTCACATTTATTTTATTATAATTTTATAGACTTATTATTATTTTATGACACTGCTATGCTTCTCTAAAGAATAGTAGGCGTCCTGCTCCAGCTGCCACCTGGACTTTGTGTCTTATGGGGACAGTGTGAGGACCTGTTTGTGTCTATATGGGGTCGTGGTAAAGAGAGTGGAGCTCTTTGAGTTGCGGGTCAGTTTGTGTTGTGACCATCAGAAGTGACCTCAGCTTGTTCTGGAAAAATGGTGCCGTGGAGACGCTGAGCAGCTGAAGTGACCTTTTCTTTTTATGGTTGTTGGCTTCACTCTCAGGACGCAGAGTCATTGAAGGGACTCTGGAGGAAAGACGTCTCAGGGGGACCAAAGACTGGAAGGGCACATCCAAAACTGTTGGAGCTCTTCCACCAGCAGTAAAGGGACCTAAAGTTTTAGTGACTGCAGCGGAAACTTAGAATTTCCATTAGTGAGGGTTTCTGTGGTTTATAGGGACGCATGTAAAGACGTTTTCATTCATTATGAAGTCTTTAGGGACCATCAGGAGAAAAGATACAGTTTGATGGTTTTATCTCAGAAACTAGAAGTACAATTAAGTATTTGGTCTCAGTGAACTTGTAACAAGTTAAGGATCATTAATAAACTCACATATGTAGTGAAAAATATGGAAAACAATTAAAAAAAGAGCATACATGTTACTTTTTCTATTCATTTTTCAAAATGTTTGTTTCTGACTTTTGATAAAAGTGAGATTTATCCATAAAATTTCAATGTCAGAATTTTCAACGTTGGCCGCACACTGTACTGCTACAGAGCTAACTGTTAGCCTGTTAGCACATACACACTGTACTGCTACAGAGCTAAGTGTTAGCCTGTTAGCACATACACACTGTACTGCTACAGAGCTAAGTGTTAGCCTGTTAGCACATACACACTGTACTGCTACAGAGCTAACTGTTAGCCTGTTAGCACATACACACTGTACTGCTACAGAGCTAACTGTTAGCCTGTTAGCACATACACACTGTACTGCTACAGAGCTAACTGTTAGCCTGTTAGCACATACACACTGTACTGCTACAGAGCTAACTGTTAGCCTGTTAGCACATACACACTGTACTGCTACAGAGCTAACTGTTAGCCTGTTAGCACATACACACTGTACTGCTACAGAGGTAACTGTAGCTAACTGTAGCTAACTGCCGCTAACGCTTACGCTTTTCTTAACAAGCCGGCCTCCGGCTCGTTAGCGGCTCGTTAGGAAGAGTAAGAATGAGTCGCTGGATTTGTCTCTAGTCGTTTTTTTTTTTCAAATAGTCGCTAACGGGGTCTGAAAAGTTGCTAAATTTAGCAACTAAGTCACTAAGTTAGCAACACTGCTTTGCCGGCTTTTACAAATGGCGTGTTGTTGTGGCGTCCAGTACTACATCACATCCTGCTTAGTGTTCTATCCAATCAGTAACCAGGCTGTTTACAGGGGAGAAAACAGACCCTGCTCTTCTACAGGGACTAAAAAAGTCCAGACTAAAGTCCTCTCTGGACGGCTCGTATTCACATTAGGGGCATTTCGGCGAGTGAGACCTGCCTCATTCTGGGTATTGCCCTGTAGTGAAAACGGCCCTAATAACCAAAAATCTACTACATATTCCCATATTTCTATATCAATAAATTCTAATCTCCAATCATTGGATTGCATGCACAATTAAGTTCAATCAATTCCTAAAAGTCAGTCTGCATAGAGAGGCTTAATTTCCTTAATCTTACGTGATGAAATATCACACAGACTCGCTGTGTTATTATGTCAAAGAACATATTGTAGATATAAAAACATCTGAGCAGATGTGAAGAATCTGGTGTAATTAAGTGAAAGTGAAGTGGAACCCAACAGGCGCCCTGGTGGTTCCCAGGCTCGGCAGCCAGTCGTCTCGTGCCAGTGGAAGCCTTCTTCTCTTCCCTTATTGTTTTCATAGGCCCATAAATAGTCGGGGCTAAATTAATGAGGCCACAGAGACGCTGATGGAGGAGTTTGGGGATGAAGGAATGGAGAGATGAAGGGAGTGATAGATGGCATCATTATAGAAGAGCACATCTCACTTAACAGAGCTGTTGGCTTTGGAACTTTCATGTTTTAGAATCTGCCAATTCCTGCCTCGCTTTGCTTCAATGTACAAACACACACACACACATAGAAAGACGACAAAGTAGAGGATGCTGACACAGCACTTTGATGCACACACACACACACACACACACACACACACACGTCCTTGTGCTTCTATCTTAGTGAGGACCCTCATTGGAATAGTAACCTACCCTAAAATATATTTTTTTCAGCAGTTTGTGTTTCCTGTCAAACATTTGCAGCATTACTTTAAACACAACACAAAAAGCACAAAAGGTCAAGTTGTAAACAACAATATATTGATTCCAGAAAAAAAAAAACTACCGTGTCCATTTTCATATATCGAAAGATAAGTCGAAATAGTAATTATCGTGATGGTGGTCATTACCTGAACATGAACCTGATTGTAACCTTAACCCTAAAACAAAGTCTGAAATCTCAAAAAAGCCTTTAAAGAAGTGAGGACCGGCCGAAATGTCCTCACTTTGGAAAAATGTCCTCACTATGTTGGTTAGAAACGTGTTCCCGGTCCTCACGTTGTAGGGGGTACAAGAAACACATACACACACACACATTCGTGTACTTCTATCTTTGTGAGGACCCTCATTGTAACAGTGAATTCCCTACCAAGGTTATAATAGTTTCGGATTATTCATTAGTTTTAGTTTCAATTTTGTTGTGAATTTTTGTTTTCAAATTCAGTTAGTTTTAATGATTTTTTAGAGTGAGTTTGCTAGTTTTAGTTTAGTATTTATTATTTTTGAAATGCTTTAGTTTTAGTTTAGTTTTTATTAGTTGTAGTGTTTTGTAATGGGGTATTTGTTGGGTGGGAGATTAAAAGAGGTCACAGTAAATTTTGCCTTTATTTCCTTTGTCTGATCCATCTTCATTATGTATGAGAAAAGTTGACAAAGAGGAAAACGAAGGACATTTTCACTATAATTTTAGTTAGTTTTGTAACCACACAATACAGTTTCAG
The DNA here is from genome assembly GCF_030273125.1 of Centropristis striata. Lineage (NCBI taxonomy): Eukaryota > Metazoa > Chordata > Actinopteri > Perciformes > Serranidae > Centropristis > Centropristis striata. The sequence continues at coordinate 1,110,103 of NC_081526.1, read as the reverse complement.
TTAATTATCATTATCATGTAACCTTTAACCCTTAAAACAAAGTCTGGAATCTAAAAAAAGCCTTTAAAGAAGTGAGGACCGGACCAAATGTCCTCACTCTGTTGGTTAAAAACGTGTCCCGGTCCCCACTATGTAGGGAGTACAAGAACACACACACACACACACCGCAGCATAATTAGCTCTACTGCAGCTATGTGAAATGAAGATAGCCTATTCTTTGCCCACCTGGGGACAATTTAGTGAGTCTCCCAGTTAATGTGAGCTGTGTGGTAATTACCAGTGAACCCAGTCAGTTACCAGGCTGCTAGCAGGACTCATTGTTTCAGCTCAAAGACTCAACAAAGAACATTTACTGCAAACCAGAACGAGCCTTTCTTCACTGCAGCATCCTCACATCAGGAGCAGAACTTAACATTCACAAGGAGAGGAAGACTGAGATGCACTGAACAACTCTTCAGCTTTCTGATAGACACAAAAACATTATTCTATCAGCTCCTCGCTTCCTAAAGTCTCCACATCTGGTTTTAATGGAGTTTATAGATGCGCTAATTTGTAAAGAAACAAGCGAATGTCTAAAAACTAAACTCATGTCTGAAAGAAAACCCAAATATTTAATTGTTTCCTAACTTTGGTGTTCAAATTCAACAAAAGTTTTTGTTTCTGGGACAAAATGCTGCCAAGAAATACACAAACTAAATATTTTAATGGGTAAAACAAAGAGGCAACATGTGGGTGTCCTAATGCAAAAAATTGTGTGATTTATCTTTAACTGCATTTTAATTGTTTTAACTGTAAAACGTCTTTTTGTACCCTGAAAAGCGTTCTATAAATAAATCTATTTCATGAGCATTTATTGATATGATTTTGTAGAAATGCAACGAGGACCCAAATGAAAATTTGTAATAAAAGCTAGCTAGCCTAGCGAGGGAAAACTCCAAACGTAACTTGAAGTTGGCATAATTTAGAGTTTAAGGCATCGAGCTATGAGCTTTTGCAAGCAATGATTCACTTTTAAGTTGATTAATAATGCCTTATTTAAGCTACACGTGTTTATAATTGAAGAATAGAAATAGCTTGGGGCCTACACCAATGTGATGAATTAAAATGTAAAGAAAAAACATTTTAACCTACCCCTGATCTAGAGTTTGCCCATTCCCACACAAACGTAATATTTTCAAGCAGGAAATGCAAGAGCAAATAAAAACAGCATTGTATTTCTTAACACTAGAATTGAATAACACAAAAATTAATCTTCATAATAAATAAATTAGTTCAAGAAGATAAAAACTAAAATGCAGTAAAAATCCCTCCTGATGTGCAGAGTTGTGGGAGGAGATTGACAGAATGGATGAAAGATGTTTGGCTGCTAATTAAAAGGTGTGAACTCCCGTGGTTAATGTATATGGCGCTGTAATTAACACCTTATTCCTCTGTTAATGAGATGCACAGTCATTTATCAAGCATCAAGCAGTGACGTCTATCAACCCCAAATCTACATTCCTGCCTGTGTGTGTGTGTGTGTGTGTGTGTGTGTGTGTGTGTGTGTGTGTGTGTGTGTCACTCAGCAGGACATTAGCATGCTAAGTACATGCAGATGGAGCCGCAGCCAGTCACCTTTCAGCAGACATTTACATGTAAATCGATGGATTAATTGGCTAAAGCTCGTTAGGGTTGGGGGTCTCATCAATAGCACACACCTCAATTAGCCCTGTCATACACAACACCACCCACAGACACACACACACACACTCATGAGAACCAGTGTGAGGCAGCTTGATCAGAAACCTACAGTCACCATGCTGGGACTCAAAGTGAACGTCTTGTTTAGCACAACAGATTATAGTTTCACAGTTGAAACTAACCGCCTTTTCTCTGCCAGCAGATAGAAAGTTGTAACGTTCAGCATCTTTTGAAAATAAAGCATGTAATGAATTTAATTCTCAGGTTCTCTCTTATCCAACGCGTCAATAAATTGACCTCTGTACCACAGCTGCCGGTATTTTACCATAAATTAAACAGATTTTTTTTTACAGTGTGACTTTTCTAAGGGTTTCAACAAACGGTTTTCAAATTATTTGCCAAAAACACGGCAAAAAATCCTCCCAATGTTACCCTATGGAGAGGCTAGAGTGGATGACATGATCGCTAGAGAAATACCATGATGACACAATTATCCTAAAAGTGATGGGATTATTCAGTATAAATTAGTTTTTGCTGATATTTACATTTACATATGCTGACTGTATTTCTTATGGTGAAGTAAGAAAGAAATCCCCCCATTGTTCCCCTATGGAGAGGCTAGAGCGGATGACATCATCGCTAGAGTGGAGAAGGAGAGAGAAATTTGGCAAAAATGAATTGGGAAACTGCGCTCAAGGCCGCAGATGCCACTCTACAGAAATAATTTATACATAGAAACTTAAGAAAATCTGTCTTCTCACTCACACTGGTGTGGTGAAGCTGTCAGAGTTATAGTTTGGGGCGTTAACAGTTCAAACTGTAATCTAATCGTAATAACTTTTGAAAAACTGTAGAAAACACACAGTTTTACTGTAAAAATATGAAATTTTCATGTAAAATTAATGGACAAATACCATATTGTCACAAGGACACAATTACTCTAAACAGTTTTTGCTGATATTTACATTTAAATTTACAGTAGAAATCCCACTTACTGTAATTTTTACGGTGAAGTTCTGGCAACCACAACTGCCGGTATTTTACCGTAAATTAAAAAGATTTTTTTTTTACAGTGTGACTTTTCTTTTAGCTAATTAATTTGGGGCCGCAGATACCACTCTACAGAAATAATTTATAGCTAGAAACTTAGGAAAAGATGTCTTCTCACTCACATTGGTGTGTTATAGCTGTCAGAGTTATAGTTTGGGGCGTAAACAGTTCAAATTGTAATCAAAAACACTCAAAATTTCTTTAGAAATGTTCAAGTTTTTTCATGTTATCTTGTCACAATACAACTTCAGGCAGCTCTGTGTGTGTGTGTGTGTGTGTACTGTGTGCTGATTGAATAAAATAACCCATCATATCAGAGGTGAAGAACCTGATTTCCAGATTCTAATGAAAGGCCGAACCTGCACATCAATACAGCTGTTTGCAGCGACATCAATACAAATGGAGTCAGAGCAGCAGGGAACCAGGGAACCAGAGCGCCGAGGCCTTCTGCATTAATCAGAGAGATCTTCTAACATTCCTCCAGGCTTTTTGCTCTTTGGCTTCGCCTCCAGCTGCTGAAATTGAACACTTAATAGCGAAAGAAAGACTAGCGGAGCGGAAGAAATGGGAAAATTGTTGGGTTGTATCGCGCGGCGTGGGCCGCTACCTTCACCTTGACAAATGCCTGGTGCCATCCGTTTGAACAGGGAGAGATGAAGGGAAATGAATGGGAATCTGTGGATGATGAGTACAGTAATCTTGTTGGACACTCTTCCTCTCTGCTCGTCTTCACTCCGACGCTAACCTCCCATGCATATTTGTGTGTGAGAGAGAGAGAGAAGTGTGTAATTTGTAAGAAAGGTCAGTGCTCATCTCCACAGTATCCCTCAACCTTTAAAGGTTGGAGCCTTTGTCCTGCTATAAGTGACACTTTATTCCAGCCTCTCCAAGAGGAGACACTGGGACAAAGACTGGGAGAGAGGCTCCAGTCTGAGGCAGGGCTTTAAACATTTCTGGCAGGACAAACACTTGTTGACACTCATTGGTAAAGCCAACTCTACGGGACAAAGAATGTGGGTCTAACTCAGAATAATGAGCAGCAGCAACTCATTCATATCATGAAAACAGCTTAAAACTACTAACATTATCCCTTTATTTCACTCCTTTTATCTCTAACAGAGCAGTCTCCAATAAGTGCAGCTAAACTCATTTAAAGCTGACTCAGTAAAAGAACCCAAAAACATCTCTCCTCCTTTCATTACCCTGAACATACTGCTGGGAAATATCTTATCTGTCCAGTCTCTCAAGCCTCTAGAACCAGTGTTTCCCACAGGATTTGTTTTTTGCCAGAAATTTTTGCCCTAAAAGCCAAAATTTGGTGCCTCTCCCACATTCTAATGTCACCAGTCATTTCATATTTTAATGAATAATTGTAAAGGAGAACTAGAAAATTTCCTCTGGGGAAATTCTGAAAGGGCCACAGGGGCTACTGCCGGTGTGTGCACACTATGATGAGATTCTTCAGAGATTTATAACTATGCCCTTTAACCTCAAAATGTGTGTGTGTGTGTGTGTGTGTGTGTGTGTGTGTGTATCTGTAACTGTAATCACATCAAAGATCAAAGGCAATCAGATCAAAGCAATCAACAGAATTAACTGACACCTGTTAATGTCTCGGAACATTGACAGGTGGAATTTCTGGCCTTGAACAGAAAGCATTTTTGGCAAAACCATAATACCTATCATTGATCCGACTTCACTTTGAGCGTCCTGAGTTCTTCCTGGACGTCTACATATGTTTTTTTCCATAAAAATTAAAAAATAGCTTTGTCAGAGCGATCTAAAAAAACTGTTAAATCTCCCTTTTTTAGAGATCTTCCTGCGTTTTTAATATGGGAGCCAATGAGGCTGTTGGTGGTGTTGGTGGATCATCTGTGCGTCCTACGCCCAAACTATAACTCTGACAGCTTTACCAGAGGATTGTGAGGGAGAAGACTAATTTTCCTACGTTTCTATGTATAAATTATTTCTGTAGAGTGGAATTTGCGGCCTGGAGCGCAGTTTTCAAATGTATCTTTTGACAATTTCTTCTCTCCCTCGACACTCTGGCGATGATGTCACACACTGTGACACCAACATTCCGTGCAATACACACCCATTATAATCTCAGAATTTCTCCAAAAATGATCATGGTCATTGAACAGGGATTGATAAAAAACTATATGACCTATCGAAACGTGGATTAATACACCGATACACAAGACTTGTGTCTACTGTTTAAAGTTTAAATGGAGTCTCTAGGTGAAATTATGCCGGAGAAGTAGACGTTTAAAAATCTCCAATTATTGTTCTTTTTCGCTCATTTTTTGTCGGCCGTCCCATTCATTTCAATGCAAAATTTTGGGCAGTTTTTCGCGACTTACGTTGCGAAAAATTCATATTCTGTACAGCTCCCTACAGCTATTGCTGTATGGGACCAGTGCTCGGTCTTCTTGTAAATTCTGTGGTGGACTCTGTTAACACATCCATGTGCTCTTATTTTGACAACATGAATGACTTAAAGGAGTTTGGTTGACCGCTAATGGAGGAAACACTTTAAACAGGATATAAATGTCATAATGTCAGATGCTTGAAACTGGTATTGGGGGATGAAAATGAGTTCTTATCTAGATTGCTTGATATGGTTGAAGATGGACATAAAGGCAATAACAGAAGTGGTAAAAGACACACACACACACACACACAGCTGCAGATTGCTGAGGTTGTCCATGTTGTCTAGCGTTGCTGCATGCTCGGTTGCTCTGGTTGCTCTGTTGTGTTCATGCTCCGTTGTGTTTGGCATTCAGAGAGCAGGGACAGCTAAAGGCCTGATCACTGAGGCCTGACCGCTTTAATCAGCACGCAAAGAACTCACACACTCATATGCATACACAAAACATATCTCACAGGCAAATGACCCCTTTCTTTCCCACACACACACACACACACACACACACACACACACACACACACACTCACACACACACCGGAGGGCATGTCATTCCATCTGACACCATTTCTAAGTCAACTGTGGCGGCTGAAGGTAAAATGTCACCAGCGGGCCTCTCGCGGCTGCAGGGACGGAGAGAATACACAATAAAGGAGAGCAGGGACCTTTAGCTTTATCTCCATCACATGGAGGAGAAGGAGAGTCAAGGATGCATGGAGTCGGAGTCCATGGATCATTTCAGACAGACCAGACTTTCTGGGACATCAGTGACTCTTCACGCTGAGAAATAACTTCTCCTGAGATGATCGCTGGTTTTATTTTGAGTGTGTGTGTTCAAGTGTGTGTGTGCTTTAACAATGAGAGAATGAATCCTCTGGTAGTATGCTGCTTTGTTTCTTTGCAGTTAAATAACATACTGCTCTGCATAATTCATGGAAGATATATATTTTTATCCAGTGCCTCCAAGCCAGAGCAGCTGAGAGGCTAACAGGCTAACAGTTAGCTCTGTAGCAGTACAGTGTGTATGTGCTAACAGGCTAACAGTTAGCTCTGTAGCAGTACAGTGTGTATGTGCTAACAGGCTAACAGTTAGCTCTGTAGCAGTACAGTGTGTAAGTGCTGCTGCTGCAGGAGGTGTTAGCTTAGCGATCTCTGTTTGTTTACAACAAGCACCAGACACTCAGTGCACAGATCAGTGGAGACGCTGTGCATAATTAGCCATGCTGGTTTGTTTATGACCAGCTGCAGACATGCAGAGTGAGCGGACTTTTGAGAGGGCGTGGCCTGAGACTTTTGAGAGGGAGTGGCCTGAGACTTTAGAGAGGGCGTGGCCTGAGACTTTAGAGAGGGCGTGGCCTGAGACTTTAGAGAGGGCGTGGCCTGAGACTTTAGAGAGGGCGTGGCCTGAGACTTTTGAGACTTTTGACTTTCACGGTGGACACTTTCCCCCCTAAAGGAAACTCGGCTAATGGAACTATATGGCACAATCATAGAAATTCAACAGAAACAGTGTCTGAGCAGAAATCAGGACCTGCTTTTCATCCTCAGCCTGTTTCTTGTATTGTTTCCTGTGGGACTGTCTCCTCTCACTGCTGGAGTCTGGAGGACTCAGACAGCAGGACTCGTCTCAGCCGCTGGACTGTAGAAACCTGCTGCTGCTGTCAGTGAGAGTCTGTAACAGACACCATAGACCATCTATACAGTAACGGCTCCTGTTGGCTGCTGGGAGCCTTCAAACATGGGGCCACATGAGGCTGCAGGAGGCTGCAGGAGGCTGCAGGAGGCTCCATGGGAGGCCCCTCTGTTGTCAAACGCAACGCAAGACTGGCTGCAGAGAGTTGGAGCAGAGAGGAGAAAGAGACATACAGAGATCAGAGCAAGTTTATTATAGATAACGGAAACAATAACTAACTGAAACTGTATTTTGTGGTTACAAAACTAACTAAAACTTACTAAAATTATAGTGAAAATGACCTTTGTTCACTCTGCTCGGGCCAGTTCATCACTGCTGGCAGCTTTCATTTATCTCTTTTGTACATTTTTTGCTTTTTTTTGGTAATTTTGTGACCAAAAGAAGATGTAAAAAGACACAAAAAGACCAAAAGAACACACAAAAAGACCAAAAAAGACACAAAAGACAAAAAAACAACAAAAAAAGGGCCTGTTCATCGCTGCTTGGAGCTTCAATTTTACGTCTTTTGTACATTTTTTTCCTTTTTTGGTAATTTTGTGACCAAAAGAAGATGTAAAAAGATACAAAAGGACGAAAAAAAGACATGAAAAGACCAAAAAAGACACAAAAAAGACCAAAAAAGACACAAAAAAGACACAAAAGACAAAAAAAACAAAAAAAGGCCCAGTTCATCGCTGCTTGGAGCTTATGTCTTTTGTACGTTTTTTGCCTTTTTTGGTAATTTTGTGACAAAAAGTAGATGTAAAAAGATACAAAAGGACCAAAAAAAGACACATAAAGACCAAAAAAGCCACAAAAGACCAAAAAAAACACCAAAAAAGGGCCAGTTCATCGCTGCTTGGAGCTTCAATTTTACATCTTTTTTTTTACATTTTTTGCCTTTTTTGGTAATTTTGTGACCAAAAGCAGATGTAAAAAGATACAAAAGGACCAAAGAAAGACACAAAAGACAAAAAAACACCAAAAAAAAGAACGAGTTCATTGCTGCTGGCAGCTTTAATTTATCTTGTTTTAAGAGTCAAATTCTTATTCTAAGTGTTCAACATGCTTATTTCTAGATGTAATGATCTTAATGTAATAAATCTTGTCAAGGTAAATTATCTGTCCATGCAGCAAGATCATTTCCCTCAGATTTACTGTTTGATCTGGTTTTTATTTTTGCAGTGCACCATCATGTCAAAAGAAAAGTTAACTTATTTTATCTGTATATAAACTCAGTCAGCCGTCTACAGAATGAGAGCAGGTCGAGTGTCGACATATATATAAATATATATTTGTGTGTAAAGACGTCACGCTCGGTGCAGATGTCACATGTTTGATTCCCTGCAGCGTTCTGCAGTGAGAAGCGTCACCAGGTTTCTGTTTAATGATGGAGTGCTGTGGGTGGTGTACTGGGAGGTGTACTGGGTGGTGTACTGGGAGGGAGGGGGGGTAGAGTGGAATAGCATGTGTGCAGCCAGCGGGGGGACATTCCTCCTGCGGCCCCGTGACTTCCTCAGCCCAGCCATGCAGCCCTCATCCCCTCTGTAATGGCATTGTCCCGGGGCTCAGCGGCCCCCGGGCCCCCCACGCTCCGGGCCCCCGGCCCCCCTTCAGCTGCCTGTCACACACACACAGTGGGCGGGGCCAATAGAAGGGGGCGGGGCCTAAAAGATGGGGCCGGGGCATCAGGGCGTTGGGAAAGATGGTGAAAATGCTTCATTTATAAAGCACAAACAGAATCTGATAATGATGGATCTCTTATACTCAAAGTGGGCAGAATGTATTCATTGTTTTTGTTTATTTATTTATTTTACACACTGAGAAATACATAAAATGACAAAAATAACCAATAATGTAAATTTCATAATCATAAAAAGACACAAAAAAGACACAAAATGCTGAAAAAAAGAGACAAAATTACCAAAAAAAGAGACAAAATGTCCAAAAAAAGAGACAAAATGTCAAAAAAAAGACACAAAATTTCAAAAAAATAAAAAAATAAAAAAGAGACAAAATGATCAAAAAAAGAGACAAAATTACCAAAAAAGACATAAAATCTACTTTTGGGGGTTAGGTATAGAATCAGGTAAGACACAAAATGTCCAAAAAAGATACAAACGATAAAAAAGACACAAAATGATTTTAAAAAAAGACACAAAATGTCCAAAAAAGACACAAATGTCCAAAAAAGACACAAAATTACCAACAAACGATACAAAATGTCCAAAAAAGACACAAAATGTCCAAAAAAGATACAAAATGTCCAAATATATAATAAAAAAATCTCTTTTCCAAGAGAGACCTGGCCAAGAAAACAGCATAAAAAGTTACAGGTTACAACATTTAAACACAGTAAACATAAACAATTAAATACAAATCCAGACATCACAACATCAGTGAAAGAGCCTCAACTAGAGACTCATAGAGCATCACAGTGACCAGGGGAAATGATTCCTTTATCCTTTAGAATCAAATTAAATTAACTAATTTAATTAATTGTGAATGAATGAATGGTGTGTGGAGTGAGTGTCTGGCTGTATGTCTGGATGAAAGGCATCTGCCTCTACTTATAGATCCAACAAAGAGTTTTTGCATCTTTCCTCAAAGCTTCCCTCTCTCCTTTTTACTCCTTTTTACTCCTCTTTTCTCCTCTTTTCTCTCTGATTCTGTGTGTAAAAGAGGCTGTTCATCATTATTCAAGGACAGAGCTGATTAAAGGTGATTAAGGCCCGCCCATCCATCACTCTCTCCTTTCAGCCTGTCACCGGACACTATTACACTGTTACACTGCTTCATCTGTGTGTGTGTGTGTGTGTGTGTGTGTGTGTGTGTGTGTGTGTGAGAAACAGTCCAGTTCGTCCAATTTTGTGTTTTTTTTCCCCCAAATATTCCCCATTACACTAATTGCAAATAATTTCTCAAATAGAAAGAAACAATATACTTGTGCTTGTTAATAATGCTGGTTAATAGTGGAATAATAGAAGCTGGTGGTTCCAGCTGAAATGGGCCGTGGAGCTCCATTCATTCTGATGAATGTCCTCTGTGATGATGGATGGAGCTCTGAGAGCCTTTCTTGCTCCCTCCATCCCTCATTACATGAAGCTACAGCACCATCACCAATCAGCTCAATGAAAGGATCATTTTCCTCAGAAGGAGTTAATTGATTGTTTTTCTGGTGTCCTGTTCGTAGACAGTTGGCTACATGGACTGTTATTCTTTCAACAACCTTTATAGACTGTGGGAAGTGACTAAAATGTTGTGATAATGAGCATTAACCCTTTAATGTTCCCACAGCATGCAGACTTTTTGATGACTTCACTGCAAATTATTTGTTTCTTAGCAAGATAAAAAAACAACTTTAGATTTAGAAGTGTTAGATAATTTATCTTGTTTTAATGGTTCATTTCTTATTTTACACACAATACACAAATTGACCAAAAAAGACCAAAA
>NC_081526.1:1084820-1094820 GCF_030273125.1 Centropristis striata | reverse complement strand
CTGTGATCTAAACAAAAGGCACTTCCGATTAAATATTTAGTGGTTTTTATTCATGTAAACAGGCCTCAGATCCTCATCTCTCTGTTTCCTCACAGCGCTCAGCGGATCATGAACTAAGAAGTTCCGTTATGAATTCCTGAATTTTCTCTCTAACCACTTAATGCTTTCCAGAGGGACCCAGTGCATGCTGGGAGTGGACGCTATCCCAACATGCACTGGGTTCACGGGAGGGAAAGACCCCAGAGCATTCAGCAGCAGAACCACATGCTCACATTCTCACCTCAGTCCAACCAAAACACACAGCGCTACTATTAAACTCTACTATTATTAGTTATTATAGAGCCAACAGGCATCAGGCTGCAGCCAAAGACAATCCACAACACTGGAACAGACGATCAATTACTGCAAAATATGTCTCGTTCACATATCTGGGAGGTAAAAACTCTTCAACAGGTCTGACTGACTTCTGTCATTTAGGGATTTTTTATTTATAGACTCATGGTGAAAAGATTTATCCACCACGACACTTTTTAAAAGACAATTAAATTAGAAATCTGTTACTCCTGTACAAGGTTATAATAGTTTGGGATTTTTCATTAGTTTTAATTTTAATTTTGTTGTGATTTTTTCTTTTTAAATTCAGTTAGTTTTAATTGGCTTTTAGAGTGAGTTTGCTAGTTTTAGTTTAGTTTTTATTAGTTGTAGTTGTTTTGTAATGTGGTATTTGTTGGGTTAGGCCAATTTGTCACTTTTTTCTCGTAAAATTGAGAATTTTTTCCTATAAATTTGTCACTTTTTTCTCGTAAATTTGTCACTTTTTCTTGTAAATTTGTCACTTTTTTTCTTGTAAATTTGAGAATTTTTACCCGTAAATTTGTCATTTTTTTCTCGTAAATTTGTCATTTTTTTCTCGTAAATTTGTCACTTTTTTATAGTAAATTTGTCACTTTTTTCTTGTAAATTTGTCAATTTTTGTTCTGTTAAGTTGTTTACATTTTTACTGTATTTTTTGCAGAATTATTCTGGTAAACACAGCTGACAGTTTTTTCTGTAAAAGCAACAGAATTTTTTTCATAGTGCAGATAAGCTGTGGTAAATAATTATTTTTTTCTGTTCAAGAGGTCAAAAGGAAACTAACAAATAATTATCCACAAAAGTTAATTAGGATGAAAGTGTCATTCATGCTCTTGGTCATGTTTTTATTAATTATTTATTCAGATGTAGCTGCCAGATTGTGTAGTTATTTGGTTGCTTTGTTGCTAACAAGATAATTAATTCAATTTAAATTATAACAAAACACAGAAACAAAAGACCAGAAAACAAACATCAGATGAAACGAGGAGCCTTCCTGTCTTCTTTTTGTTTGCTCTGACTAAAGACTAAAGACAGTCTCAGGTTCAGAGCGTCTCCAGGGAAAACAACCAGGCTGATGACTAAAAAAAGACACAAAATGACCAAAAAAATAGACACAAAATGACTAAAAAAAGACACAAAATGACTAAAAAAAGAAACAAAATGGCTAAAAAAAGACACAAAATGACAAAAAAAAAAGAAACAAAATGACTAAAAAAAAGACACAAAATGACACAAAAAATAGACACAAAATGACTAAAAAAAAGACATAAAATGACCAAAAAAATAGACACAAAAAGACTAAAAAAGACACAAAATGACACAAAAAATAGACACAAAAAATAGACACAAAATGACTAAAAAAAAGACACAAAATGACCAAAAAAATAGACACAAAAAGACTAAAAAAGACACAAAATGACTAAAAAAAGACACAAAATGACCAAAAAAGACACAAAATTACAAAAAAAAGACACAAAATTACAAAAAAACACACAAAATGACCAAAAAGACACAAAAATATTTAAAAAAGACACAAAATTATCAAGAAAAAGACACAGAATTACCAAAAAAGACACAATTAACAAATAATTATCCACAAAAGTTCATTAGGATGAAAGTGTCATTTGTGCTCTTGGTCATGTTTTTCTTTTATTTATTCAGATGTAGCTGCCAGATTGTTTAGTTATTTGGTTGCTTTGTTGCTAACAAAATAATTAATTCAATTTCAATTATAACAAAACACAGAAACAAAAGACCAGAAAACAACCAGCAGATGAAACGAGGACCCTTCCTGTCTTCTCTTTTGTTTTTTCTGTCACTAAAGACTAAAGACAGTCTCAGGTCCAGAGCGTCTCCAGGGAAAACAACCAGCTTCTCATGAGATTCAGCTCATTTAAATGCTCGACGCTGCCAGAGGAAGAGCTGCCACGCTGGCATGAAGCTGTGAATGTGATTATTATTTTGTTATATGAAACCTTGATCAAATTGCCTCTCAATTGATCTCAGGAGAATCCCATTAGTCCTGGGCTCAAAGGACCCTCAGACCCCAACAAAGAGACTCTGACCTTCTGGAGTCTGAGCAGACTCACAGGATGATGTTTTCACTTCAAGGTGGCAAATAATGAGATAGAGCTGAATATTTGGTTTGGGGAGATGGAATGAGATATGGTGAGGGGGGCTGTTTTAGAACGGGGCTCTGAAATGTTGTTTTTGATTCATATTTAGATAAAATCCTTTAAACTGAGCAACCAGTGTTGTTTTCTTTGTATTATGAACAGAATTCTACCCCAAAAAGACAGCAAAAGACTAAAAAAAGACACAGAAAAGATACATAAAGACCAAAAAAGACTGACAAACGACACAAAAAGACATAAAATGACCAAAAAAGAAGCAATAGACATAAAATCACAAAAGACATAAAAAGATTTTTTAAAAATCACCAAAAAAAGACGCAAAAAGACCAAAAAAAGACACAGAAAAGACACAAAAAGACAAAAAATGACCAAAAAAGAAGCAAAAGACATAAAATCACAAAAAACACATAAAATGATTTTAAAAAATCACCAAAAAAAGACACAAAAAGACCAAAAAAAGACACAGAAAAGACACAAAAGACCAAAAAAGACTGAAAAATGACACAAAAAGACATAAAATGACCAAAAAAACACCAAAAAAGGCCAGTTCATCACTGCTGGCAGCTTTAATTTATCTTGTTTTAAAAGTTAATTTCTTATTTTAAGTGTTCAACATGCTTATTTCTAGATTTAATAATCTTAATTTCATAAATCTTGTCAAGGTAAATTATCTGTCCATGCAGCAAGATCATTTCCCTCAGATTTACTGTTTGATCTGGTTTTTAAACACCTTTTTTACAGTGTTCATGCTTTGCAGGGATTTTTTAATCAATAAGAAATACTCTGGAACAAAAAGTCTTCAGAAAGAGTTTGAGTGGAAGAGTGGAAACTAAAAGTGGATGAAATGGTTATGGATCATATCCCTGTTTCTATGATAGTTTATGTTGTTTCCAGTAGCAACAGATGTGAACCAGATGTTGGAATTTCTAACCGCTGAACACCAGAGTTGCCGTTATTTGTTTCAGAATGAAATCATCTCCAGTCGACACAATATGTGGAGAGAAAGAGTCCAGTAAGACGTGTTTATAGAGGCTGAGTCAGACAGAGGAATATATTTATGAATACAGTTTCCTGCTGTGATAATCCTCCAGTATATCCTCCTCCAGGTTGGTGGACCAGATCCCAGTCAGAGGAACTAAACCAGAATGTCATGATGTCTTAGTGAGAGGAGCCTCGGGGCTCTTTAGCATGTTAGCATATGGCATATTATGCAAAATGCCAAAATGTTGATTATGTAGGAAAAATACGTATCATTTGGACACTTCTAGAAACGTTATATAATGTCCATGTTATAGATCTGAGCACTTATAGGGAAATAGTTTGGGTTAAAGCTTTCAAAACAACATTCTGCTGGTGAAATCATGTAAAATACTTTATATATTTCACCTAAAATGGCATCATGGAGGCTTTTTTTGAGCCTGTCCAACAATCACTTGGACACTTGGAATCACATTTGTGCTCTTAGTCCAAATCTCCAGTTTGCAGAAACGTTCAATGTCTATGACTGGCTTGGCCTGGCATGCTCCATCTTGCAATGCTGATTATTTGACTTTAGGGGACATTCACATTTATTAAAAAATGCTGATCCCATGCATGTTTGGGATTTACTTTATTCTTATTCAGCACAAATATGTTTTTCTCACTTCTCACATTTTATGTTGGACTCTCAAGGACTAAAAAAGACACAAAATGACCAAAAAAATCACAAAATGACGTAAAAAAAGACACAAAAAGACACAAAATGACTAAAGAAAAAGACACAAAATGACCAAAAAAAGACACAAAAGGACGAAAAAAGACACAAAATGACCAAAAGAAGACACAAAATGACAAAAAAAGACTCAAAAAGACACAAAATAACCAAAAAAATACACAAAATTATCAAAAAAAGACACAAAAATAACCAAAAAAAGACACAAAATTATCAAAAAAGACACAAAATGACTTAAAAAGACACAAAATGATTAAAAAAAGACACAAAATGACTAAAAAAAGACACAAAAGGACCAAAAAAAGACACAAAATGACTAAAAAAGACACAAAATGACCCAAAAAAGACACAAAATGACCAAAAAAGACACAAAATGACCTAAAAAAGACACAAAATTACTAAAAAAAGACACAAAATTACAAAAAAATACAGAAAATGACTAAAAAAGACACAAAATGACTAAAAAAAGACACAAAATTACTAAAAAAGATACAAAATGACCAAAAAAAGACACAAAATGACTAAAAAAGACACAAAATTTCTAAAAAAAGACACAATATTACTAAAAAAGACACAAAATGACCAAAAAAAGACATAAAATGACTAAAAAACACACAAAATGACCAAAAAGACAGTAAATGTAATGTAATATATGTGCATAGGGAACCCTAACCAGTAGTGCAGCAGGTTGTAGATCAGATCCCAGCGGTAATAACACGGAGCTGATAGAGGCAGAATGTGCTGCTGTGAGAAGAGAGACGAGCCTCGGGGCGCTTTAGCATACGGAGCAGCTAGAGGTGTGTGTGTGTGTGTGTGTGTGTGTGTGTGTGTGGAGGTTCTGTCAGCTATATGTGAGGTTATATGTGTGTGTGTGTGTGTGTGTGTGTGTGGAGGTTCTGTCAGCTATATGTGAGGTTATATATGTGTGTTAGTGTGTGTGAGTGTGTGTGTGAGTGTGTGTGTCCTTCAGCTGTCCTCAGGTGTGCAGCAGGGTACTGGTCCTCCCTGGTGGGTTCCTGCAGCTCAGAGCTCACAGCTCCTCCTGACGGGGCTCAATGTCAGCAGACATATGGACGCTATAACTCCTGAATTACAATAGACACTACAGGGAGATCACTGCATAGAGGAGGAACTCACTTTATTCACACACAATGGAAAATAATCACCAGTGATGAGGATTTAGCTGATGCTGACAGCAAATATCTTTAATATCAAATTAAAAAATGCATATTTATGGATATAATGGTGGAAAACCTTCTGAAATACCATTTAAACCATCACTAAAGCTCAATAAAATCCCAAATAACAAATAAAACCCTGATCTTTTCCACTCAGTTTCAGTTAATCTTCCTCTTCTGTTAGTGTCTCTGATGTTAGCGGGTCGGTTTTGACCCTTAAATATTTATTCAAGCGTAAAAATAGGACGGGACGAGGCAGACAGAACATTTTACAAAATCAGCTAACCCTATTCCTATAAATATAAATGTTTTTATGGGAATTTATTGTATAGAGTTCATATTTGCAACCTATGTTAACATTTACAGGTCCAAAACAGTTCATTGAGCATATTTGTTGTTTTTATTGTAATTAATAGTATCATTTTATGTCAGATTTCACAATTTTGGGGTATTTTTCGGCTCAATATATTAATAAAGTAGTGGGAAAAAAAGTCAGATCATGGTGAAGTTGTGCTTAAAAAATGGAAACCAAACATGGTTATAGTAAACATTTAGTATGTGGTTTATAAAGGGTTAATATGTATTTAATAACATCAGTTTATAATAAGTTATTTATGTATTAACATGTATTTAATAACATCAGTTTATAATAAGTTCTTTATGTATTAACATGTATTTAATAACATCAGTTTATAATAAGTCCTTTATGTATTAATATGTATTTAATAACATCAGTTTATAATAAGTTCTTTATGTATTAATATGTATTTAATAACATCAGTTTATAATAAGTTATTTATGTATTAACATGTATTTAATAACATCAGTTTATAATAAGTTCTTTATGTATTAACATGTATTTAATAACATCAGTTTATAATAAGTACTTTATGTATTAATATGTATTTAATAACATCAGTTTATAATAAGTTCTTTATGTATTAACATGTATTTAATAACATCAGTTTATAATAAGTTCTTTATGTATTAACATGTATTTAATAACATCAGTTTATAATAAGTCCTTTATGTATTAACATGTATTTAATAACATCAGTTTATAATAAGTTCTTTATGTATTAATATGTATTTAATAACATTAAATAGCAGCGTGTGGTGTTTGCGTGCTGTGAGACTATTAAAGTGCCCAGCATCAAGTTCTTTGTTTCAGTCTTGCCGACTGAGCACATTGAGTGAAGTGGGTCACATCATTGTGTGTGTGTGTGTGTGTGTGTGTGTGTGTGTGTCTGTGTGTGTGTGTGTGTGTGTGTGTGTGTGTGTGTGTGTGTGTGTAGATGGCCTATTTTCTCTTAAAGTAGAGAGCGTGTCCTCTCTGGCACTGGTCAATAAAACTGTCCTGGAGCACAAACAGGGGACCTGGCACGAACACACACACACACGAACACACACACACACACACACACACACACACACACACACACACGAACACACACGAAGAGACATATTTACTTGTTGTTGAGAGATGTATATATGGAATTGGAATAATTAATGATTAACTTCTGTTTGTTTACCATTTTTTGTGTCTCTTTGTCTTTTAATCTGAACCTTTTTACTGCAGTTTTCTATTTACATCCATTCATTATAAAGCTGTTCATCTATTGATCGATCTATCTCTCCCTGTCTTTATTGATGCGTTGCCATGGAAACTCTTTCAGGATAAACAAACCCAGGACTTTCACCCGGGAGACGTAAAAAAAAAAAACAACAACGTAAAATTACCAAAAAAGACACTAAAGTAGCAAAAATAAAGATGTTCAAAGATTTAAAAAAAAACATGTGAAATGACAAAATTTGACATAAAAATGACCAACAATGGACCTTAAATGTTTCCCAGCAGAACATCCAGGAAGACATTTTAAAAAAGGAGATGTAAAATGACATAAAAAGTACACAGAATTAGCAAAAAAAAAGTCACAAGAGACCAACAAAAAAATGTAAAATGACCAAAAATGACATGCTCGATCTTACTAATTAAGATAAAATCAATAATTAATAAAAAAATCTGTTCAAAAACGAATAAAATACTTTATAAATGCTGCATAAATTAAAGATTTTACCATTAAATATTACAGTATATTTCTGTTAGAGATATGGTGTTTAGTAGGTTACATTTAAGAGTTAGAAAAAGTATTTGTACAAAAAATAATTGCAAAAATCAGAGTGACAGCTTCTATATATATTACAGTATATTTTTGTTACAAACACGGTGCCAGTGTATTTTATAGTGGAGTAATGTATTTTTCAAAAAAATATAAAAACTGTATTTATAAAACTGAATTAACTCATTTATCATTTTACGTCTTTTACTGTCATGGTTTAGCAGTTTTTCACCCTAAAATCTACAGACATTTACAGACTTCAGTTCAAAAACGAATAAAATACTTTATAAATGCTGCAAAAATTAAAGATTTTACCATTAAATATTACAGTATATTTTTGCTACAAACACAGTGCCAGTGTATTTTGTCTGATATATACATTTACAGTGTTTCATTGTCACTGAAACTGAATTAACTCATTTATCATTTTACGTCTTTTCCTGTCATGGTTTATCAGTTTTTCCAGTAAAATCTCCAGCCTTTTACAGACTGTACAGACAGTAAAAGTGTAGTTTCCGATATAAAACCAACCAAAATGTGTCTTAGTTCCACACCAACTTCCCCGTATCATCCTGGAAATGAAGACACGGTTGCCGCGGCGACGTTTGTCCCGCGTGGATTACTGAACAATGGTTCTCCGGCTCTAAATCACCTCGATGACGACAGTTAGTGTGTGTGTGTGTGTGCTGCTGTACATGGCTGCTTATCTGTTGCATTGACTCAGAACAATAGGGAGTAAAGGATGAGTGGAGGCTAACGGCTAGCAGGACGCTAGCTGGTGCTGTGTTTCCACGGAGTGTAACAGTGGAATGTGTGTGTGTGTGTGTGTGTGTGTGTGTGTGTGTGTGTGTGTGTGTGTTTGGGTAAGTGAGAGGGCAGGAAGAGGTCAGAGCATCTTCACACTACACAATATACACACACACACACACACACACACACACATAGATGCTAGCAGTGGTGGTGTTGCTGCGTGTGATGAATCCAGACCAACAGGTTTATTGTGTGTGTGTGTGTGTGTGTGTGTGTGTGTGTGTGTGTGTGTGTGTGTGAGTTAGTGTGGGAATGTTCTAACACAGCGCTCTCATCCTCCTGATTATCTCCCTCTCTCTCCTCCTCTCTCCTCCTCTCTCCTCCTCTCAGCCTCCTTCAGACTCTTTCTGCTCCATCTCACCATTCACCACACACAGTGATCAGTAACACAGTGATCAATATGTAACCTGATCATAGACTGGATATAATAATGTTTGTAGTGAGCGTAACGTCTGGTTTGTTCGTGGCCCGTTGGAAGCATCAGTTCAGTTTTTTAGGTGGTTCTTTTGGTCTTTTAGGTGGTTCTAAGGGTCTGAATTTCCCTTCGGGGATGAATAAAGTAATCTATCTATCTATCTATCTTAAGGTGGTAATTTGGGTGGTTCTACGGGTCATATAGGTGGTTCTACGGGTCATTTAGGTGGTTCTATGGGTCACTTAGGTGGTTCTACGAGTCATTTAGGTGGTTCTACGGGTCATTTAGGTGGTTCTATGGGTCACTTAGGTGGTTCTACGGGTCCTTTAGGTGGTTCTACAGGTCCTTAAGGTGGTTCTATGGGTCCTTTAGGTGGTTCTACGGGTCCTTTAGATGGTTCTTTGTGTCATTTGGGTGGTTCTACGGGTCTTTTAGGTGGTTCTACGGGTCTTTTAGGTGGTTCTACGGGTCCTTTAGGTGGTTATTGTGGTCATTTGGGTGGTTCTACGGGTCCTTTAGGTGGTTCTACGGGTCCATTAGGTGGTTCTTGTGGTCCTTTAGTTGGTTCTAGTGGTCCATTAGGTGGTTCTAAGGTCCGTTAGGTGGTTCTAAGGGTTCTTAAGAAGATTTTTTACTAGTGATTGAGACCATAGTGTTGTCCTAAAAACATTTCTGAGATAATAAATCAAGTGAGAAGTTTTCTCATTTGGTATTGAAATGAATGGACCAAAATGCTTTTGCAGCCAAACTTAGCGCCCCCGCCAGAATTTTCTGAAGAATGCAGCTTAAGGCTTGTGGTCCTTAAGGTGGTTCTACAGTCCTTTAAGTGGTTCTTGTGGTCCTTTAAGTGGTTCTTGTGGTCCTTTAGGTGGTTCTTGTGGTCCTTTAGGTGGTTTTTGTGGTTCTTTAGGCGGTTCTGAGCTAATAAATCAAGTGACAAGTTTTCTCATTTTGCATTGAAATGAATGGACCAAAATGCTTCTGCAGCCAAACTTAGCGCCCCCTGCTGGAATCTTCAGTAGAATGCAGCTTAAGGTACTTCCTAGTTTGCCTCCCTGCTCAGACCAGGAGGTTGCCGCCTGAACCTGAACAGATATGGAACGAGAACAGAATCATGTGTCATCTCTAAACGGTGTGTGAGTGTGTGTGTGTCTGTGTGTGTGTGTGTGTGTGTGTGTGTGTGTGTGTGGTTTGTCCTGGTTTTTCTCCCTGACCTGGCTGATCTGTGGAGGGAGGAGAGGGAACATTATTGCCTCCTTGATGGATCCAGCGGGGGG
>NC_081526.1:1047320-1074820 GCF_030273125.1 Centropristis striata | reverse complement strand
AAAATATAAAATAGCCTACAGCAATAACTGTACTTCACACTGTTTTGTATTGTTTAAAAATCTTTTTGAATGGCTGCATAAAACCTGCACTGGAACTTTGATTTTCCATTGTATTGTTAAATTGCAGGACTAGTGGTGTAATAGCATGTTCTCACCGGTTTCCTCCCACAGTCCTAAAACATGCAGCTTAGGTTTAACTGGTGACTCTTAATTACCCGTAGGAGTGAATGAGATCGTGATTGTCTGTCTCTGATAGTGTAGACAAACAGTTAGAGATAAAGAATAAATGAAAGAATGAATAAAAATGTGAAATATCTTCAGGCTTCAGGCCCACAAATTCAGAGAAAAAAAACACATTTTTTTGTCTCGTCTTGAAATTCTTTTCTTGTCTAGATATTTGTCCAATCCCAAAAGATAAATAGTAGCAAAACATTTCCTGACCAAGGTCAGGTCAGGATCTGAGCCAACATGTAGTAGAAGAACCACGACACCACCAGCAGCCACGTCCATTATTGATGAGGTGTCCCATGACCCACACTATTGATCCAGCCCAGTTATTCTACAAGCAGCATATCATGTGGCTGCTGCTGCCTCGTGTGTGTGTGTGTGTGTGTGTGTGTGTGTGTGTGTGTGTGTGTGTGTGTGTGTGTGTGCGTGCATGCATGTGTGCACGTGTGTGTGTGTGTGTGTGCATGTGTGTGTGTGTGTGTGTGCTGCTCTTTAAAAGTGGATGAAGAGATAGTGTTTCAGCTGTCATTATGTACAGACATGGTGTTATACCCCCGTGAGAATATGAGTATTTGCAAGAATTTCAATTTGAATGCATGTTTGTGTGTGTGTGTGTTTGTCTTTATATAGTTGTGAGGACCAACCCTTGGCAGAATACCAACATTGTGAGGACATTTGTAGTTGTGAGGACATTTTTTCCAGTCCTCACAAAGAAAATGCTAGGATAGCCTCTAAAGGCCTTAATTAATCATCTGTATGAATTTCAGGGAAGGTCCTAACAGAGATGGTAAACCCTGAAATGTGTGTGTTGGGCTAGGGGAAGTGGTGGTCCTCACAACTATTAAAGACATGTATGTATGTGTATGTGTGTGTTTGTCTTCATATAGTTGTGAGGACCAACCCTTGGCAGAATACCAACATTGTGAGGACATTTGTAGTTGTGAGGACATTTTTTCCAGTCCTCACAAAGAAAATGCTAGGATAGCCTCTAAAGGCCTTAATTAATCATCTGTATGAATTTCAGGGAAGGTCCTAACAGAGATGGTAAACCCTGAAATGTGTGTGTTGGGCTAGGGGAAGTGGTGGTCCTCACAACTACACAAAGACATGTATGTGTGTGTGTGTGTGTGTGTGTGTGTGTGTGTGTGTGTGTGTGTATCACAAAGGACTACTTAGGGGGATCCAGTGATACAGTCCTTACACGCTGTTCCTGCTGCTGTTATTGATTTGAAAATAAATAAAAGATGATTCAGGGGGGATAACCTTCATATTTTTCTCTCCTGCAAATATTTCATCTTCGCTTTTGTCGAGGCAGAGATGCTGTCGTGAGATGTGTGTGTCTGTGTGTTATTTTCACACACACACATGCACACACATGCACACACATGCACACACACACACACACACACACACATGCACACACACACACACACATGCACACATGCACATCTTTTAATTAATCACACATACTCTGTCATGTGTAGAGGTGCTGTGTTTCCTCTCCCGGGGCACAAACACACATGCTAGCACACACACACGCTATCATCCTATATCACACACACACACACACACACACACACACACACACACACACACACACACACAGCCGGTGAATGTGAGTGTAACACAGCTCTGGATGAGTAGTTAACCTCCTGTGAGCCGAGTCTGATTTTACCATCAGTCTCTTGTCAGAGCAGCTTTTTTTTTTATCCTGGCAGCAGAAACAGGCTCTTTATTATCCTTTTCCAACTGTTATAAAAATATTTTTAGGGTTTGCGGTGAAGAAAATACAACATATCACTATACTGTCACATGAAAAGCTCGTAGAGTAAGTGCAGCTTTGGCTATTATTGATTTCTACATTGAAACTTTACGGGGTCTTCTCCGTGCCTAATAAGTTTCACGGCTGTGTTACGCGCTGAAAAGTCCCCACATATTTTTAACTTTCAAGTGGAAACGAGGCTGTTTTTCTTTCGTTTCTCAGCGTGTTGACTTGCCAGAGTCCTCCGTCCAAGTCTGGTGTGATGAAAAGTTCCCCCAGCGTTTGCAGGAACCATACTTAAAGGATAAGTGTGGTTTTATTCCATATTCCCCTTCATAAAAAATGATCCTGCTGGTGTTTTTGGTGTAGCGAAAGAATTACACAGCACATTCCTTCCTACTATATATCTCCATTGTTGTCCAAGAAAAAATTAAAACCACATCTTGGAGGTAAAACCATTCCACAGGGAGACATTCAACTTTATTATAATCAGCATGTATTATTGATCTCAGTCAGTCCTACACACTCCCAGTTGGTAACACTTTACAATAACCATCATTTATAGATGGTAAATAGATAGTTTATTAATGTTTAATCATCATTTATAAACCATATATAGGCCATTTAGAATGGTGAGTAGAAAATTTAATAATGTTTAACTATAATTTATAAATGCCAAATAGATTACTTTACCATAAACAAAGATAATTATTAGTTTATTAATAGCTTTACACTCATTATGACATTTTTAACACCATATTAAGTATGTAAATGATTTCAAAATTATTCTTATACCTTTAAGAATTTGCTTGAAACCATTTAAAGATTAAATATGTATAGAATTTTGTAAATGGTTAATAATAATTGGTTTATAAACCATCTATAAACATCACTTAGATGGTTATTGTAAAGTGTTACCTCCCAGTTTACTCTAAATGTGTATTAATACGCAGCTGAAAATAGTCCACGACAAATACAACATTGACTCTCTGTGAGTAAAACTACAGTCTCAAACCAGAGAACTTTAATGGAGTTTTATTCTCTCTTTGCAATATAAACAGTGGTGCAAAGTAACTAAGTACATTTACTCAAGTACTGTACTTAAGTACAATTTTGAGGTGCGTGTACTTCACTTGAATATTTCTATTTTATGTAGGGTGAATTTGGGTGATGTGGGACACTTTTTACAAATTTGACTTTGTTATTTTTTTCTAAATTAAAAAGTATTTGATGTAATTTCAGTCACATGACCCCCATGGTAGGCAAGGCCAGTTTATTTATATAGCAGAATTCAACACAAGGTGATTCAAAGTGCTTTACATACACATTAAAACAGCAAGAAACAATTGAAAACAGTAAAAACAGTCAATTAAAACAGGGAAATGGAAATAAAAATATAAATAGGATAAAATAAAAGATACAGCAGGATAAAAAAAAGAGATAAAATAATAAAAAGCACAAGTCAGACATTGTGTAGTTAAAAAGTAAAGGCAGATAAGTGTTAAAGTTAAGATACGCTGCAGTAAACTATAGTGATTTTAGTCCTCATTTAAAGCAGCTGTTCTCAACCTTGGGGTCGGGACCCCAATTGGGGTCACGAGATGATTTCTGGGGGTCGCCAAATCATTTTGGAAGTCAGCTCTGTCTCCACTGTGTTAAAGTGTTCATGTGTTCATGTGTTTTAGTCTTGTTGGTCATTTAATGTCTTTTTTTTTTGTCATTTTGTGTGTTATTTGGTCATTTTGTGTCTTTTTTTGTGTCTTTTTTGGTCAATTTGTGGTCAATTTGTGTCTTTTTTTTGTTCATTTTGTGTCTGTTTTGATCATTTTGTGGTCAATTTGTGCCTTTTTTGGTAATTTTGTGTCTTTTTTTAGTCATTTTGTGTGTTTTTTTTGGTAATTTTGTTTCTTTTTTGGTCATTTTGTGTCTTTTTTGATCATTTTGTGGTCAATTTGTGTCTTTTTTTAGTCATTTTGTGTCTTTTTTGATCATTTTGTGGTCAATTTGTGCCTTTTTTGGTAATTTTGTGTCTTTTTTTAGTCATTTTGTGTCTTTTTTTGGTCATTTTGTTTCTTTTTTGGGTGATCTGAACTGTGTGTGTGAGATTGTGTTCAGTGAGTGGGGGTCACGGACAACATGCATGTTAAATTGGGGGTCGCGACTCAAAAAGGTTGAGAACTGCTGGTTTAAAGGAGCTGACCTCACATCTACAGGTAGTTTGTTCCACAGGTGAGGAGCAGAATAACTGAAAAAGTAAAGTGAAGTTTTTGATGACTATATTTACTTTAAGCAGGAAATAAACCAGACAAACCTTAAGTGTCCCACATTACCTGAATCCACCCTAACTTTATCCTTCTACTCCACTATATTTATAGGCAAATATTTTATTTTTTACTCCACTACATTTATCTGACAGCTTTTTTCACGTTGAGATTTAACATAAAAAACATCTCAGCCGAGTCATTCGCAGCTTTTTCAGTTATGCTTAAGACCACAGATTTTTTTTAATTTCTTTTACAGGATGTGATTAGTACAAAAAGTTTATTTAAAGTAGAAATGAGACGTGTCGAGTAAAGTGATTTTGATGAAGTACCACTATTTTAAGGTTTAGTTTCTTTCTCTGATGGAAGCTTTCGTCACAGATGATTAGTTCAAGGACCGTTGGAAATATGAAAATCCGACAATATCCTCTGTTTTTACAGTTTGGCTTTGATAAATGGTGTCATTTATTTAAAGAAAACATGGCTTACAGAGCTGCCAGCGGGTTGGAGGGTTCAGATGGTGAAAAGAGTTACCAGTGGGCTCTGGGCTGAGAGGCTGAGAGACAAAACCTATAAATCCTGCAGCAGAGCAAAATAAATGAATTGTCTTGATGTGTTTCATTTGTCTTGATCTGTTATTCTATTATCTGTGACTTAGAATAGGAGCATGAATGATTAGTTTGTGATCCGTGTGAGGCTGATGCCAGGAGCTGGTCCACACGGGGACTAACTGGAAACAGATCCAGTTGGACTGGATCCCAGTGGTCTGACTGTCCAGTGGATCCAGTGAAGGGATCTTTGTTTGTGATCTGTTAGGGTCATGTGATCTGTCAGAGGTTGTTTATGACCTCAGTCTGTTATTATCACATTAATTCATCCTAACAGGCTCCTGTTCTATGTTCCTTCAGCGTTTCTGCTGACCTCGTGGTTATCTCCTCTCTTCTCTAACCTGATTGGCCGAGGCCGATTGCTGTCAGCTCTGATTACCTGGTGTGTCGTCCAATCAGGGTGGTCTGTTATGTTCTGTGTGTGTCAGCAAGTGTTGTGGTTGTCATTATTCCACCAGAGGGATTAAACCGCTTCACTTTCTATTACTCTATCACACACACACACACACACACACACACACACAAACACAAACACACACGTGCACACACATGAACACACACATGCACACAAACACGTGCACACACACATTAACACACATACACAAACATGCACACAAACACGTGCACACACACGTGCATACACACGTGCACACATACACACTCGCACATGCACGCACACACACATGCACACACACACAAATGCACACATGAACACATGCACACACACATACTCGCGCACACACACATGCATGCACGCACACACACACACACACACATGCACACACATGAACACACACACATGCTCATATAAATGCACACATACATGTACGCACACACACACACACACACATTCACACACATGCACACACATGCACACACACATACTTGCACACACACACACACACACACACCTGCTGGTGGTGGTGGTGGTGTGTTACCAGTGTGTGTGGTGGTGGTGTAGTGGTGGTGGTGGTGTAGTGGTGGTGGTGGTGTAGTGGTGGTGGTGGTGTAGTGGTGGTGGTGGTGGTGGTGTCAGTGATGGATCTGGCAGCAGGGGTATCAGCTCTGTTGGTTCTGCAGGAGTTTGTTGTCCACCACTGGGATCTGACAGACGTTCTGCTGACACACACATTCTGCTGGCTGGAGAGAGTGTGTGTGTGTGTGTGTGTGTGTGTGTGTGTGTGTGTGTGTGTGTGAGGAAGAAGAAGCTTGTTTGTGTTTGCATGTAACAGTATCACATTGATTTAAATGTTCCATGTTTGCATTTAGTAAAAATGAGGTGATTTGTTAATGATTTATTGCATACATGGTGTAAGAAGTATTCAGATCCTTTACTGCAGTAAAAGTACTAATACAACGCTGTGGAATTACTCCACTACAGTAAAAGTCCTGCATTCAGAACTTGGCTGAGACTTGGCTTTGTCATGTGACAAAGAGCTGCAGACTTTTTACACAGACCAGAGGAGAGAGGTCAGACAGGCTCTGCGTAGAAGGAAATCTGCAGCTCGTGTTTTATTGTTTTTGCAGATGATTCTCACTCCACCAATCAGAGAGTTTTATTCAGTATTGGTAACACTTGTGGGAACTTGGAAAACTCTTGTTTAATAGATTCCATTTGATATCAGTTTCTGTAAAATAATTGAGAGGAATTTCAACCTGCGTTTCTCTCTTTTTTATGATTTATGACACTATAAAAATGTTATATATACTCCTTAAAGACATTTATGAGTTCTTCCTTCTTCTAGCCATGATTGTGCTGTTTCCATAGAGCTGCTGGACTCATATATATATCTATATTTTCAGTGGTGGAAGAAGTATTCAGATCCTTTATTTACTGCAGTAAAAGTACTAATACACACTGTGAAATGACTCCACTACAGTAAAAGTCCTGCATTCAAAACTTACTGAAGTAAAAGTACAAAAGTATCAGCATCAAAATGTACTTAAAGTAAAACTACTTGTTATGCAGAATGGATCCACTCAGACTGTTGTATAAATTCTAAATATATTATTTTGTTATAATGTTTTATGCATTTATGTAAGCAGAGTTTTACTATTCGTGTTCCTATTAGCCCTCATAATGAGGACATAAAAATGAAGCAACACTGGCTTGAAACTCCATTCCAGATTTTTTTTGATGATATTTAGCCACGTAAAACTGGAGATAATGTCAAATATATTTAGTATAAAATACAGAACTAGATATTATCCTAATTTTACCTGTTATATGTTATATTTGCAACCTGTGTTCATATTTGCAACATTTAAAATTCTGTGTTTTGAAACATAATTTTCAAGATCAGATTTTAAGTTTCCTTTGTTTCTTTTGGGGTCAAAATGTTGATCCAGTAAGTCAAAGTTAAAAATTAATAATCAGGACATAAAGGTGAGATAACGCTGAAAAAACTGATCCCAACATGGCATGGTGAAGATTTTATAACATATTTTTTAACGAACATAATAGCCGAAGATTTCATAAAGAGACTGCAAGAGAAGGCAGTGAATGTAAATGTGCTGTTAATGTAACTGGAAGCCTCCGACTGCTGGTAAAAACAATCATTCTCTTTCTTTCTTTGTCTCTGTTTCTCTTCATCTCTCAGAAGATGAATAATGCAGATTGTCGCCTCAGATAAAAGACTGTTCTCTTTAAATATCTGAGTGTTAAATCTGCACTCAGCAGCTCTTTTAACTCCTACTCACCACAAATCTGTGCAAGCAGGGTGACACTCCACCTGTGTGGAGGAAACAAGCTGCATGTGTGAGTCTGTTTGTGTGTCTGTGGAGGAGGAAAGATCAAACATTCTCCCTTCTTTATCAATTTAGTTCCATGGTGCTCCTGATTCTTTCTTGTCTTCTTGTCATCTTATCTGGAGACGATACGAAGCTCTGAAGCTACTAAAAGCTCGTCTCCTGGTTCATTTTTCTGCTCGGGGTTAAACTTTAACACAACTGTACTTCTAAAAACACGAGAGTTCATTTAACACAGGTCACACACTGCAAAAAAGGTTTAAAAACCAGATCAAACAGTAAATCTAAAGGTCTAAAACCAGATCAAACAGTAAATCTAAAGGTCTAAAACCAGATCAAACAGTAAATCTAAAGGTCTAAAACCAGATCAAACAGTAAATCTAAAGGTCTAAAACCAGATCAAACAGTAAATCTAAAGGTCTAAAACCAGATTAAACAGTAAATCTGAGGGAAATGATCTTGCTGCATGGACAGATAATTTACCTTGACAAGATTTATTAAATTAAGATTATTAAATCTAGAAATAGGCATGTTGAACACTTCAAATCTAAAGTTTTTTTTATCTTGGTAAGAAACTAATAAGTCATAATATGGAAACATAAAGAAACATTTTGCAGACTTTCTGAGTGTCTGTTACCAAGATAAAAACACTTTTTTGTTGTCATTTTGTGTCTTTTTTGTGATCTTACGTCTTTTGGGGGGTTTTTTTTGCTCATTTTATGCCTTTTTTGGGGTAAATTTTTATGTTTTTGTCTTTTTTGTCATGGTTTTGGTGTTTTTGTAGGTTTTTTTTATGTCTTTGTGTATTTTTTTGTCTTTTTTTGGTCTTTTTGTGTCTTCTTTGTGTAATTTTTTTGTCTTTTTTTGTGCCTTTTTTGTCAATTTGTCTTTTATGGGTCATTTTATGTCTTTTTTGGGTCAATTGGTGTCTTTAGATTTAGAAGTGTTAGATCATTTATCTTGCTTCAAGAGTTCATTTCTTATTTTAAGTGTTCAACATGCTTATTTCTAGATTTAATAATCTTAATTTAATAAATCTTGTCAAGATAAATGATCTGTCCATGCAGCAAGATCATTTCCCTCAGATTTACTGTTTGATCTGGTTTTTAAACACCTTTTCTGCAGTGCATCTTTCATTTCTTGCTTGTTGTAGGTGCTGTGTGGAAGAACTCTTAGAGCTGTTTTATAGATGTTGCTGTGCTGCTGCAGCATGAAACTCATGCCTCCTGTCTCTCTTTGTCTCCAGTGTGCAGAGCCGGTTTCTACAAGTCCTCGCTGGGAAATCTGGAGTGTTCCAAGTGTCCTCCCCACAGCGTCTCCCACCACGAGGGCTCGCTGCACTGTGGCTGTGAGAAGAACTACTTCAGAGCCGAGGGAGACCCTGCTGCCATGGCCTGCACCCGTGAGTTTAACTTTATTTATTACAGCTAGAAACCTCTGGACCTGCTGGATATATCACAGCAGCAGGAGGAGGAGGAGGAGGAGGAGGAGGAGGAGGAGGAGGAGGAGGCAGCTTCCTCCCTCTCCACAGCTCCTCACTATTTCCTTTACTGATATCAGAGATAACCTCCAGGATGGAGTGGGAGGATTTTTATCATTAGCTCATAAAACATCAACTGGAACTCGTCTTAACCTCCCTTGAAGTGAAGCTGGTCAATTTGTTTTTGGTCTTTTGGGGTTTTTTGTGTCTTTTTTGTGTATTTTTTGTCTTTTTTTTGTCTTTTTGTGTAATTTTTGTGTCTTTTTTGTGTCTTTTTTTGTCAATTTGTGTCTTTTTTGGGTCATGTTTTTGGTCTTTTTGTGTATTTTTTGTGTATTTTTTGGTCTTTTTGTGTCTTTTTGTGTAATTTTTGTGTCTTTTTTGTGTCTTTTTGTGTCTTCTTGGTCAATTTGTGTCTTTTTGTGTCATGTTTTTGGTCTTTTGGGTTTTTTTGTGTCTTTTTTGGTCTTTTTGTGTCTTTTTTGGTGTATTTTTTGGTGTATTTTTTGGTGTATTTTTTGTCTTTTTTTTGTCTTTTTGTGTCTTTTTTTTGTAATTTGTGTGTCTTTTTTTGTGTCTTTTTTGTCTTTTTTGTGTCTTTTTGGTCACTATTTCCTTTACTGATATGAGAGATAACCTCCAGGATGGAGTGGGAGGATTTTTATCATTAGCTCATAAAACATCAGCTGGAACACGTCTTAACCTCCCTTGAAGTGAAGCTGGAAGACATAATTTGGCTGTCAGCGAGTTTTACTGTCCTGAGATGGTGAAAATGCTTTCAGATTGCTTTCACACTTCATCATTGTTGCAGAATATTATATCTGTCCAAACTCCATATTGTTACATATTAGTCAGGAGGTTTAGATAAATAAAGAGGACACGCAGGACAAAACACCACATTTTTTCCTCATGATCTCTATCACTATAGGTTTCAGTAGTTATGAGTTTAAAGTGTTTGGACTCTATGTTCACCTTGAAATTATGTAAAAACATGGCGAAAATGTTAGTTTTTTTTCATGTAAAATTAAAGGATAATGTCACAAGGACACAATAACCCGAAAAATTACAGGAATATTCAGTCAAAATTTCAGTTTTTGATAATATTTACATTTAAATTTACATTAGAAAACCCACTCAGTGTGTTTTTACGGTGAAGCAAATTCAAAATATATTTTTCTTACAGTGTAGGATACCTCAAGCTGCAAACAAGGTCAATTATGACTTTTTCAGCTATGAATTTGTGATTTGTGGGGTTCTATATGTGTAAAACTTCCCTCAGGATGAGAAAAAAAATGGATTTAAAAATGTGTGCATCATCTGTAAGTCATCATCACAACGTGAAGTCTGTACGGACTCAGTGGGAACTCAGTGGGCTGAAACTTAGAAATAAACCTGGAAGATAGAAAGTGCTTGTGATGTGTTCACTAGTTCAACAGTTCCACTTCTTATAATACATTCATGATATGTATGCAGATTGAATCCTGAGGCTTCGTTTCATTTCCGTTTATTTCGGTCAGTACATGTCATTAAAACAGAAGAAACAAACCAGAAAAAAAAAAACATTGATTAAAGTAAACAGAGAAAGAAACTTGATAATAGACATTTGGAGCGAAAAGGCTGAATCAGTTTATTACGCCTGTTACAACTCAAGTTAATTTAAAAATTAGAAATGTACAATGTGTTATTTATTTATAAAATAAATAAGCAGTCACAAAAACTTGTGTGTCTGTAGGAAACCTCGAGCTGCAAACAGTTATTCAGTTATGAATTTGTGATTTGTGTGGTTTTATATGTGTTAAACTTCCTTCAGGATGAGAAAAAAAATGTATTTAAAAATCTGTAAGTCATCATCACAACATGAAGTCTAAATGGACTCAGTGGGAACTCAGTGGGCTGAAACTTAGAAATAAACCTGGAAGATAGAAAGTGTTTGTGACTCTGGTTGGACTGAACACTTCAACAGTTCTCTTTATCACGTTGTTATCAAAGTCAAAGTCAGATTTATGTATATATCTCATTTACAGACGGCTGAGCCACCAAATGCTTCACATAAAAGTGCAAAAAGTGCAATAAAATACAGAATTGACAAAGGTAAAAAGAAACAAAACAAAACAAAAAAAAGAAACAAATAAGTCATAATATGGAAACATTAAGAAACTTTTTTGAAGATGTTAAATATTTTATTGCTCCGAGCGTTTAAGCAGCTCATTGATAGCTGAGAGGAGAGACATGGAAACATTTAGCAGACTTTCTGAGTGTCTGTTACCAAGATAAAAACTCATTTCTTGTGTTTTTTTGTGATTTTATGTCTTTTGGGGGTTTTTTTTTGGTCATTTTATATTTTTTGGGGTCAATTTTTGTGTTTTTTTTGTCTTTTTTGTCATATTTTTGGTCTTTTCGTGTTTTTTTTTGGTCTTTTCGTGGGGTTTTTTTGTGTATTTTTTGTCTTTTTGTGTATTTTTTGTCTTTTTTTGGTCTTTTTGTGTCTTTTTGTGTTTTTTTTTTTGTATTTTTTGTCTGTTTTTGGTGTTTTTGTATCTTTTTTGTGTAATTTATTGGCTTTTTTGTGTCTTCTTGGTCAATTTGTGTCTTATTGGTCCCTTTTCATGTCTTTTTTTTGGTCAATTTGTCTTTTTTGGTCAATTTGTGTCTTTAGATTTAGAAGTGTTAGATAATGGATCTTGTTTTAAGAGTTAAGAGTTAATTTCTTATTTTAAGTGTTCTACATGCTTATTTCTAGATTTAATCATCTTAATTTAAGAAATCTTGTCAAGGTAAATTACCTGTCCATGCAGCAGATCATTTCTCTCAGATTTACTGTTTTATCTCGTTTTTAGACCTTTTTTTATTAGTGTCCGGCTGCAAATACGTGTAGTATGTTTTCAGAATCAGCCCCTTAGGTCCATAAATCAGAAAAACAGAGAATATAGAGAAACCACAACATACAAACACAACAAACAACAAAACAAAACAAAAAACACAAAAAAAAGTTATAATGCATTCATGCGAATTCAAATTGAATCCAGAGGCTTGAAGTGTCTCTCAGTGTTGACAGTGTTTTCCCTCTTAACTGAATCTTATTTATTGTTGTTTTCATAAACATAATGCGCTGCAGACTGCACCAATAAAAGCAGCTCAGTAATAGAAAGCGAGTGTGAACATTCCTCCTGTATTAAAGGTCACTGAGGTCTCTGTTGCCCAGGAACTCTTTATCACCTCCCGTCTCCCTACGTGAGTCTCTTTGTCTCAGCTTCAGATGGATTGCAGATGCAGATGCAGATGCCTCCTGCAAGCTTTCCGAAATGCATTCCCCATAAAACCATAAATCACTGCATTCCCTCGCCAAAAAAGACACAAAATGACCGAAAAAACTAAATTACTTTAAAAAGACACAAAATTACAAAAAAAGACACAAAATGACGGAAAAAAACTAAATTACTTTAAAAAGACACAAAATGACAAAAAAAGACACAAAATGACCAAAAAATGACACAAGTGACACAAAAAAGACACAAAATGACCAAAAAAGACACAAAATTACTAAAAAAAGACACAAAATGACCGAAAAAAGACACAAGTGACACAAAAAAGACACAAAATGACCAAAAAAGACACAAAATGACAGAAAAAACTAAATTACTTTAAAAAGACACAAAATTACAAAAAAAGACACAAAATGACGGAAAAAAACTAAATTACTTTAAAAAGACACAAAATGACAAAAAAAGACACAAAATGACAAAAAAAAAGACACAAAATGACGGAAAAAAACTTAATTACTTTAAAAAGACACAAAATGACAGAAAAAGACACAAAATTACAAAAAAAAGACACAAAATGACCCCAAAAAAGACACAAAATGACAGAAAAAAAAGACACAAAATGACAGAAAAAACTAAATTACTTTAAAAAGATACAAAATGACAGAAAAAGACACAAAATTACAAAAACAAAGACACAAAATGACGGAAAAAAACTAAATTACTTAAAAAAGACACAAAATGACCGAATGAGTCTCTTTGTCTCAGCTTCAGATGGATTGCAGATGCAGATGCAGATGCCTCCTGCGAGCTTTCCAAAATGCATTCCCCATAAAACCATAAATCACTGCATTCCCTCATGTCAGGTTATGGATACATCCGCTACTAAATGGAGCTCAGAAGAAGAAAAACAGCCTTGCACCGTGCAGAGAAGAGTAGAAATACAAATTGCGGCCCGGAGCCAAAGACAGATCCTAATTAGAAGGAGAGTCACGGCGTCCCTGGCGTCGTTATCTCCACGCCGTCCTGTCAGCGAGGCACGTTCACCTCGTCGGGACGCATTGAGCAAATGAATAGATACGTTGTTAAAGATAATGATCATGATTATAACGTTAGCGGTGGGATGGAGGTTGTTTAGAATTGACTTTGGTAATTTGGAAAATGTTGCAAGGAAAATGAGAAGGAAAAACGATGAAATAATACCAAAAAAAAGCCTTGAACTGTGTGGTATTTCCTGCTGGATCCAACATGGGATGTTTGTGTAACAGCTGTATAAATGTCCACTTCCAAGAATTCAGTTCCACCAATTAAAAACGCATCAATGGATCCCACAGCTCCGCCTCTAAATTAGCACAAAAATGCACTAAAGAAGAGCTGGTCTGCCTTTTTAATCATCACCATCACCGCAACTGGCTGAAACACTCTACACTGTAAAAAAATGTTTTTATAAATGTTGCATAAATTAAAGATTTTACCATTTAATGTTACAGTATATACTGTAAAAAATACCTGTAGAAATTACAGTAAAACACTCTCAAATTGCATGAGAAGTAGGGCGTAAAATGAAAAATTGCTTAGCACCATAATAATACTAATAATACTAATACTACTACTACTACTACTACTACTACTAATAATAATAATAATAATAATGCCTTAATTTATATAGCACCTTTAAAAACAGTGTTTTGACAGAACAAGCATGGATAAAAGTCCTGCAAAAATAAGAAGCCAATAATAAAGAAGAAATAAAAAGTAATATATATATATCCACATATATATACATACATATATATAAATACATATACACATAGACACTTTTAATTACAGTAAATCAAGGAATAGTGCAGTATGAATACAGTAAAATAGAACAGTTTTACTGTAAAAATATTTAAAAAATCATGTACAATTAATGGAGAAATACCATATGGTCACAATATGTGGTGCCACAGGGTTCTGCATTGGGGCCCCTCTTATTTATCATTTATATCAATGACTTTGGTCTAAATGTGTCCGATGCAAATGTGCATTTCTATGCTGACGACACGGTTATTTACTGCTGTGGATCAACTCTTGTTCAGGCACAATTACCCTAAAAATAAAGGGAATATACAGTTTAAATTACAGTTTTTGCTGATATTTACATTTACATTAACAGTAGAAAACCAACTCACTGTATTTTTTACAGTGAAATTCTGGCAACCACAGCTGCTGGTATTTTACCGTAAATTAAACAGATTATTTTTTACAGTGTAGACGTAAAATTAAAAATTTAATATCACCGTATTAGATGTTTCTTTCATGTAAAATTAAAAGAGAAATACCATATTTTCACTAGGACACAATTACCCTAAATATAATGGGAATATTCAGTCAAAAAATACAGTTTTTGATAATATTTACATTTAAATTTACAGTACACTGTAAAAAATATATGAGGAACTACAGTAAAATACTGTCAAATTGCATCAGAAAGAAGGTGTACAATTTAAAATTATATATTACCATAGTAGACACTTAATTACCGTAAATCAAGGAATAGTACACAACTTAAATTGTAAAAATATTTTTTAAAATGTATGTAAAATTAATGAAGAAATACCATAATGTCACAAAGACACAATTACCCTAAAAAAACAGGATTATTCAGTCTAAATAACATCATTTTTTCCTGATATTTACATTTAAATTTACAGTTGAAAACCCACTCACTGTAATTTTTTTTACAGTGAAGTTCTGACAACCACAGCTGCTGGTTTTTTACTGTAAATTCAACCGTTTTTTTTATTTTTACAGTGTATGAAATCACTTTTTTCTTAAGTTTGAGGCTGGAAAGAGCCTGAAGAGAGAATTGTAACTCATAAGTCTCTTTGTGAGGAATTGGAGATTACGCACACATCCTCGGTTCCTCCACGCCATAATTCATGTCACATGTTAATCTCTAGTCCATGTTTTATTCTGACGTCTGGATCAGTGTGTGATTGGCTGCAGGTGTGCGTGTGTGTTGGCTGTGCAGGTAATATGAGCTCCAGGTGGATGTGGTCTGATGTGGTCTGATGTGGTCTGGGGGAGTTAGTGGTCCAGGTGAGCCAGAAGACTGTCAGGGTCACCATTACTAACAGAGAAAACACACTTTCACTACAGAGTAGAGGAATAATATTAATAATCTGTGGGTTATCTCAGTAATAATAATAATGGAGCCTGTTGGTGACAGTAAGCTGTTTTCTCTGTTAGTGGAGGAGTTTTAATGCTTCTGACAGCAGATCCTGACAAATTATTTGGTGTTTATTGCTCGACTAGAATTGGCTGAAAGCCTCTAAAGCCTCAAGGTCTTAAACTCAAATTACCTGCTGGAGGCAGTAACAAAATAACCAAAGAAAGACACAAAATTACAAAAAAAAGACACAAAATTACAAAAAAAAAAGACACAAAATGACAGAAAAAAATCTAAATTACTTAAAAAAGACACAGAATTACAAAAAAGACACAAAATGACAAAAAAAAGACACAAAATGACAAAAAAAGACACAAAATGACGGAAAAAAGACACAAAATGTGAGTTCTGACCATAATGGCTGAAAAAGATTATTATTATTATTATTATTATTATTGGATGTGCTGCCTAGTTGTTCTTTGAATGAAATGTGTCTGATCACATTACACTCTGATGGTAGTAAGAGGAAAGTAGATTCTCTGCATTTGGTGATTTCTGTTGAGGCTGTGGAGAAAATAAATCATACAATACCATAAATTGTGTTCTTCACCATAAGTCTAGACAAGCCAATTTTTCTTCTTCCATTGGCAGATAATTTTGATATTTTTAAGCAGAATACACCTAATTTTTGTACTTTTTCCCCTTGTTTTTAAGAGCTGACTTTTTGCAGTGTAGTAGTGTTCTGTTATACAGAATTAACAGTCTGTAGAACATCTTATCAACCAATCAGAGTTCAGTATTCAATAAGGACATACAGTATAATAATAGCCTATTACATAATTTGTCCTTGGTTCTTATTGTGTAGTAAAGTCATTATCATTATAATTATACATTTTATTCAGACAGATAAATGAGTGTAGGAGCTGCAAAACACCTCTTAAACTTCCAACACATCTTAAGACGTTTTCTATTCTGATTTGTTTAGATAACCTGAATGTCTTTCTCTGATTTTCTCCAGTAAAACATTTAGTTTTGTCTCCTGATTTCTCTCTTCACTAACAGTGAGAGCAGCCTGCAGATATCAGACAGCAGCTCTGAATAGTTTGGAAGTGAAGTAAATTCTCGTCAAGTCAAACAAACCAAACAAAGCATTTTATCTGAAGCCCCCCCCCCTCCTCCCCCCGCTACGCTAACAGCTAGCTGGCACTTTGTTTTGTTCCTCCATGTAATTACAGTCATAGCTTTGATATAAAAATCTGGAAATAATAAGAAAGATCTGTTTGTAATAAGACGTTTCTACTTTTATATGTCAGTCTGACTCTGACAGGCTGTTTTTTTACTGTTTCATGACCTTTTTCTTCTTCTACTGATCCAAAAAGAGGAAAACAGAGACATAAGCAGACTCGTATTACATCAAGCCTGATATTACCAGACAACAATTACAGACGCTGCTTTCATTACAATCTGTAGAATCAAACCTCTGTATAGGTGCAGGACTTCTGCTCTTTAAAGACCAGTTAAATGACCGACTCCCTTCTGGAAAAGTCACTTTCTGGAAAAAACAGCAGACAAACTCCGTCTGATGACGCCACCAGAATCTTTTTCATCTCTGATCTTATATTTATAGGACATTTTTATATTTTCCTTTATTTATTCCTCAAGGAGTCATTGAGGACATCAACAGCACAGAAGAAAACATAATGAAAGAACAAACAACAACAAACAAAACACTAGAACAACATTAAAAAGAGTCACAGTGAAAGAAAGTTATTGTTATTATAGTTTAGTTATTGTTATTATACTCAAAATTCATCCTAATTGAGATTTTTTTAATTTTGAAGTGTGCATTCAGCATTTTTAATGCAATCTTTTGTGTTTACTGTGATTTTATCTGTGTTCTTTGTAATTTCTTTGTGTGTTTTTCTGTGTTTTTTGTAATTTTGTGTGTGTTTTTGTGTTTTTATGTGTTTTATGCATGTTTTTTGTGTTTTATGCGTGTTTTTTGTGTTTTTATGTGTTTTTATGTGTTTTATGCGTATTTATTGTGTTTTTTCTTGCATTTTTATGTGTTTTATGCATTTTTTGTGTTTTTATGTGTTTAATGCATGTTTTTTTGTGTTTTTTCTTGTGTTTTTATGTGTTTTTTGCATGTTTTTTTGTGTTTTTTCTTGTGTTTTTATGTGTTTTTTGCATATTTTTTTGTGTTTTTATGTGTTTTAAGCATGTTTTTTGTGTTCAAAATGTTGATCCAGTAAGTCAAAATTAAAATGATAATCAGGTCATATAGGTTATAGGTTGTGCTGAAAACAATGACACCAACACGTCATGGTGAAGATGTTTAACTGGTTTATATAGAGACAGAATGAAAAAGAGTCAAAAACCAACAAAATAGCCCCAAACTATTAAAAAGGGTTAAATGAATAATGTTTTCTATGTTAAATTAAATTTTCCCTTCTGGAAAACTCACTCACTCTGATGACGCCACCAGAATCTTTGAGAGAAATCCTTTATTCTCCTTTCTTCTCCTTTCTTCTCCTTTTTTCTCCTTTATTCTCTCCATTCTAAGCCGTTGTTAGTAATCCTGTTTCCGCGGTGACCTCATCCTTTTCTCCTTCTCTTCTCCTCCTGCCAGGACCTCCTTCGGTCCCCAGAAACGTGATCTCCTCCATCAATGAGACCTCCGTCATCCTGGAGTGGAGCTGGCCGGAGGACGCCGGCGGCCGCAGGGACCTGACCTTCAACGTGCTCTGCAAGCGTTGCCGTGGCAACGGGGCCGCCAACGGCAGCAACGGCGGCAACGCCGGCGGCAACCTGCGCTGCGAGCCGTGCCGCAGCAACGTCCACTTCCTGCCGCGCGCCACCGGCCTCCACAACACCACGGTGACGGTGGGAGACCTGCTGGCTCACACCAACTACACCTTCGAGATCGAGGCGCTCAACGGCGTCTCAGCCATGGCGCCCAAGATGAGGCAGTACGCCGCCGTCAC
This sequence comes from Centropristis striata, assembly GCF_030273125.1. Taxonomy (NCBI): domain Eukaryota; kingdom Metazoa; phylum Chordata; class Actinopteri; order Perciformes; family Serranidae; genus Centropristis; species Centropristis striata. Next base: position 1,056,332 of record NC_081526.1, on the reverse strand, counting down.
CATCACCACCAACCAGGCTGGTGAGACACACAACACACGGATATACACTACTGGTCAAACGTTTTACAACACACCAACTTTTCCAGAATTTAATTGAAAATTATGCACTCTGAAATTAATGCACATTTGCAACATTTAAAATTCTTTATTGAGTATGATAGTGTTTTGAAAGTAAAAAAAAAGATTCAAAATCACATTTTATGTTGGACTAAAGGACAAAAAAACACACAAAATGACCAAAAAAAGACACAAAATTACCAAAAAAAGACACGAAATGACAAAAAAAAGACACAAAAAGACCAAAAAAGACACAAAATTACCAAAAAAAGACACAAAATTACCAAAAAAGACACAAAATGACCAAAAAAAGACACAAAATGACCAAAAAAGACACCAAAAGACACAAAACGACTAAAAAAAGACACAAAATGACAAAAAAAGACACAAAATGACCAAAAAAGACACAAAATGACCAAAAAAAGACACAAAATGACCAAAAAAGACACAAAATGACCAAAAAAAGACACAAAATGACCAAAAAAGACACAAAATGACCAAAAAAAGACACAAAATGACCAAAAAAGACACCAAAAGACACAAAACGACTAAAAAAAGACACAAAATGACAAAAAAAGACACAAAAAGACCAAAAAAGACACAAAATGACCAAAAAAAGACACAAAATGACCAAAAAAGACACAAAATGACCAAAAAAAGACACAAAATGACCAAAAAAGACACAAAATGAAAACATGAAAAACAGCTAGACAGCTAAATAAAAGTAAGTAAAATAGAAGGAGTAAAAAGTTTAATATTTACCTCTAAATGTAGTGAAGTAGCAGTATAAAGTTACATAAAATGAAAATACTCAAGTAAAGTACAAGTACCTCAAAATTGTACTTAAGTACACTACTAGAGTAAATGTACTTAGATACATTCCACCACTGAATATATGTCTCTGAGTCTGAGGTTGTCAGTTAACTTAATAATCGAAAATGTCTCTAAAGTAAGAAGTTTGGATCACTGTACTGAGTTTATATATTAATATTAATATATATATATATGAGGAGTTGAGCCCTCTAACACATGATAATATGAAACTATCTCTCTCACCACCTTGCTCCTTCGTCCTCTAAATATCTACCTCATATATTAAACCAGCAGCCAGTTTATGATCTCCAGCATATGCAGCCAGCCATCAGAGGGACATTTACAAGCAGATCCAGGCTGCTGATCTCCTGTTTAACGACCAGGATCCAGTGTCCTCCTCCTCCACAGAAACAGCTCCTCCTAACACCAGACGCTCCTAACACCTCCATCAATCTTTTATACTAATATCTCTCCACACATCAAGAGCTCAGATGAACCAGGAGGAGAAGGGAATTCACAGAGTAGAATAAATCTGGCTGCAGGAGAAAGAGCCAAACCTGAGAGATCCTGAGAGATCCTCAGAGATCCTCAGAGATCCTGAGAGATCCTGAGAGATCCTGAGAGATCCTGAGAGATCCTCAGAGATCCTCAGAGATCCTGAGAGATCCTGAGTCTGGAGAGGAAAGTTAAAGTTCTGGCTCTAGTTCATCATTTTATTCCTCTTTTACACAGTTTGTCTTTGTGTTTGCTCATGTTTTTGTGTCAGTACACTGTAAAAAACCAACTGTTTTTACGGTAAAAAACCGGCAGCTGTGGTTGCCAGAACTTTACCGTAATAAATACGGTGCAACTTTTTCTAACATTACAGTAAAATTAAATTAGGCACTTTTGATTTCACGTTTAAGATTTTAAGCCATTTTACTCCATATCTTTCCGTAAAAAATAAAAAGATTTTCCATCGAAAGAAACTTTGTTATATATTTTTGTTAGAGATATGGTGTTTAGTACATTTAACAGTGAGAAAAAGTATTTTTACAAAAAATAAATGCAAAAATAACAGTGCTTGTATATATATTACAGCATTTTTTGGTTACAAACACGGTGCCAATGTATTTTACAGTAGAGTAATTTTTCCCCCCCAAAAAAGTGTAAAAAAACACTGTTTTGGCTGATATATATACATTTACATTGTTTTTTATTGTTACTGAAATTGAATTAACACATTTATCATTTTACGGTCTTTTACTGTCATGGTTTAGCAGTTTTTCACCGTAAAATCTACAGACATTTTTTGAGAAAAATGAGAACAGAACTCCTGCTCCTCTCTCCTCTCTCCTCCTGCTCCAGACCCTGGGAGGTGGTCTAGCAGTAGAAGGAGGTGTGTGAGCAGAGAGAACAGATGGAGTTTCTGTCATAGTTGTCATCCAGTGAGGTCAGAGCCTTCATCCAGTGATGATGATGACGGGCAGATGGTGAGAGCTGGAGGAGAAGAATGTCATGAAGCTCTTTCTTTGTTTTGATTTAACATGACACCTCCTCATGTCTGCTTTATCTCAGGAAACCTCAGCCGCTAGCTCCAGACTAATCACAGATGAGATCTAGTCTGGACACCAGAAATTCATTTCTCCGTAGAGGAGACGTGGTTTATGATCCTCCAGAGCCGTTTATTGGATGCTTAGAATGTCTGTCAAAAGCCCCTGTAGGTAGCTCTTAGCCAATCAGATCAGTTATACCAGATGACGTATGTAGAGAGACAGAAATTGATGTTTATATAGCCAGACTAGCCCTCTAGCATCTCTACTTTGAGACTAAAGCAGCTAGCGGTAGCGGGGCTAGTTGGTAGATTAAATCCTGATTCTCAGCAAGGCTAAATCCTCCTTTTTGGTGGTGATAAAGGAGTTTACAGCCAAACGTTGTTCTTCTTTTAAAATAAACTTTGTCTCTAAACTATCTAGAACTCTGTCTACAGCTAGATCCAAAGAGAGCTTGGAGTTTTCTGCAGCCATGTTGGATCCGTGAGAAAACTACAAAACTACAAGCTTCCGTCTGTCGAATAGTACACTGCTACAGAGCTAACTGTTAGCCTGTTAGCACATACGCACTGTACTGCTACAGAGCTAACTGTTAGCCTGTTAGCACATACACACTGTACTGCTACAGAGCTAACTGTTAGCCTGTTAGCACATACACACTGTACTGCTACAGAGCTAACTGTTAGCCTGTTAGCACATACACACTGTACTGCTACAGAGCTAACTATTAGCCTGATAGCACATACACACTGTACTGCTACAGAGCTAACTGTTAGCCTGTTAGCACATACACACTGTACTGCTACGGAGCTAACTGTTAGCCTGTTAGCACGTACACACTGTGCTGCTACAGAGCTAACTGTTAGCCTGTTAGCACATACACACTGTACTGCTACAGAGCTAACTGTTAGCCTGTTGGCTTCACTCAGGTAGAATCATTGCTGCAGGTTTTTAAACCAAGTGGAGACATTGTTTACCCTCGAGCCTCCCTCGGGACATTCTTCATTTAATCATGTTGGCCGTGTTGATGCATATGGCATACATTTGGCCACGGTGTTAGTTGGTTTTTCTTTTGTTTTTAATTTTGAAAGTTCAACCTCAGCTCCTTTAATAAGTCTGTAATAAACCGTGTCGCCATAATACAGACACACGCAGACCCTTAAGGACAGAAATGTCCCGACTGAAACCCAGTAAAACCACAAGTTCTGATCCCTCAGCCACTGCAGAAATAATCATGCATTCTTTTGCAGTTTTGACTATTTTACACCAGATTTAGTCATTTTCTCATACACGCTATTCCTCAGTTATTGCTGCTGTATTATGAAAAAACAAAAATGCATCAAAATCAATGTTGTTACTAATCACCTACATGTTCCAGACTGATAGAAATAAATTCCCCTGGCATTTAATTGTTGTATATTTTTCACAATAAGTGCATCAAAAGTGGTGCAATGTAAACAAACTGGCATTTCAATTTATGTATAGTCAGTAGGTTTAGTTTCAGGAAGGGGAAATCCAATTTAAAAGGTAAATAAATTAATATTTGATAGTAATAATCTGGACTGAAGCTGTTTAAAAGATTAAACTCAGTGGTGAAAGTTATAGAATAAAGATAATATATCATTTTATGGCAGTTTTTTATGCATTTTTTTTCATTTAATGACTTTTTCCCCCCAAGTAAAACCACAAGTTTTGATAGAAATAAATTCCCCTGGTATTTAATTGTTGTATATAATTTTCATAGTAAGTGCAACAACAGTGGTGCAATGTAAACAAACTGGCATTTCAATTTATGTATATTCAGTAATTAGCATTTAAATGAATAAATATGTAATAGGTTTAGTTTCAGGAAGGGGAAATTCAATTTAAAAGGTAAACAAATGAATATTGCTGTTTAAAAGGTTGAACTCAGTGGAAGTGATAGAATAAAGATAATATATCATTTTATGGCTGTTTTTTAATGCATTTTTGTCCTTTTGATTACTTTTTCAAAGTAAAATGATGATCTTACAGCTTATAACTTTAACTTAAGAGTGCTCCAGGACACACACACACACACACACACACGCATTCTTGTACTTCTATCTTTGTGAGGACCCTCATTGGAATAGTGAAGTCTTTAGTTTTAATTCGTTTTAAGAGTGAGTTTGCTAATTTTAGTTCATTTTTATTTTTTTTAATGCTTTAGTTTCTATTAGTTGTAGTGTTTTTGTAATGGGGTATTTGTTGGGTGGGAGATTAAAAGAGGTCACAGTAAATTTTGCCTTTATTTCCTTTGTCTGATCCATCTTCATTATGTATGAAAAAAGTTGACAAAGAGGAAAACGAAGGACATTTTCACTATAATTTTAGTTAGTTTTGTAACCACACAATACAGTTTCAGTTAATTATCATTATCATGTAACCTTTAACCCTTAAAACAAAGTCTGAAATCTAAAAAAAGCCTTTAAAGAAGTGAGGACCGGCCGAAATGTCCTCACTTTGCAAAAAATGTCCTCACTCTGTTGGTTAGAAACGTGTTCTGGTCCTCACTATGTAGGAAGCACAAGAACACACACACACACACACACGGACTGTAAGGACAGATCTAGTCAGTCATGCGTATGTAAAGTGTGTGAGAGGAAAGCTGTCAGAGTGAATATGTAGATGTGAGGTTGTGTTCATATAGAGACTTGTGTCTCTGTGATGTCACAGTGTGACGGTATTAGACGTGACTCGGTCCAGACGTGACCTCTTTACTGTGACAGGGATCACAGGCTAGTATAGATAGTGTGTGTGTGTGTGTGTGTGTGTGTGTTTGTATGTACACATGTGTGTGTGCTGGAGATAAGCCAGGACATAAACCATGTGTTGTTATGAGGGGAAAGGGCAAAACGGATTAATAGCTGAACATTTAGAGTCAAGATGAAGAAGAGAAAGCAGGTTTTGTGAAGCTTTAGGCTCCGTTTACACCTGACAGGTAAAAAGGACTAAATATTGAATGTGAAGTGTCTTTCGTTTACACGGTGACGGCGTTTTGGGGCTTAAAAACTAAAGCAAAAATGTGAAACCACCCTCTAGAGCAGGGGTCTCAAACTGGTGGCCCTTGTGATGATGTTTTGTGGCCCCCACCTTGATATGAAAGTTTAATGTGAGTTTTATATGAATGGCACTTTACCGTGTTGTGTGTGGAAGGTCCCTTTATTTACTTTTTTTGGTAATTTTGTGTCTTTTTTTAATAATTGTGTGTCTTTTTTGGTAATTTTGTGTCTTTTTTAAATAATTTTGTGACTTTTTTGGGTCATTTGTGTCTTTTTTTTTGGTGATTTTGCGTCTTTTTTTGGGTCATTTTGTGTCTTTTTTTAATAATTTTGTGTCTTTTTTGGTAATTCTATGTATTTTTTGGTCATTTTGTGTCTTCTTTTGTAATTGAGTGTCTTTTTTTAAGTAATTTAGTGTCTTTTCAGTCATTTTGTGTCTCTTTTAGTAACTTTGTGTCTTTTTTGGTCATTTTGTGTCTATTTTTTGTAATTTTGTGTCCTTTTTTGGTTATTTTGATACTGCCTCCAGCGGCCTTCAGGTAATTAGAGTTTGAGACCCCTGGTTTAGCGTCACCGTATGTAAACGGAGCCTCAGAGTCTTTTATTAGTATCATTATAATCTGTGTAATCTTAGTGAGCAGGATTCTCATTTCTATCAGATCTGAAGAGGACTCTAAGAGACACTAAGAGGACCGTGTGTGCTCTGAATATTGAAAACCATCTTTAATGTTTGAGTGATCATCAGAACAGATGAAACTCCACACACACACACACACACACACACACACACACACACACACACACACACACATATATCTGCTGGTGCAGCTGTACTCCCCCGTCATCCTGAGAGGTAACAGGGATTATTCTGTCACAGCTCCACCCTCCAGACTCTCTCATAAACACACACATGTCCTGATGCCAGAGCTGTTAAAAGCTGGATTAAGTGTTTCCCTGGGAAGGAGTGTGTGTCCTGGCTGAGCTGTCAAGGTGCTGTCAGATAGCGCCTCCTTCCTCCTCCTCCTCCTCCTCCTCCTCCTCCTCCTCTGCCCTCCACTCATTGTCATAACTTTGTAACAACGGAGGAAACTGTGCTGCACATTTAAAGTAGTCTGGTATCAACAGAGTGAACTAGAGCTGAACTCTGCAGTCTGACAGCCTCGTACAGTAAAAACCTCATACAGGCCTCTGAGAATCACTCATTCACCTGCTTATTGATCTGATAATGTGCTTATTGTTGCTCACGTTGGAATATAGAGAATAAAAACGGCACTCGGAGCTCCACAAAGACCTTTCAGATGGTCCCATCTCTCAAGGAAGGAAGTTAGTCTTCTGATTTTGGTGTTTTAATGAGCTTACTGCAAAAAAGGTGTTTAGTCTAAAAAACAGGTAAAACAGTAAATCTGAGGGAAATGATCTTGCTGCATGGACAGATAATTTACCTTGACAAGATTCATTAAATTAAGATTATTAAATCTAGAAATAAGCATGTTGAACACTTAAAATAAGAAATTAACTCTTAAAACAAGATCAATGATCTAACACTTCTAAATCTAGAGACACAAATGACCCAAAAAAGACACAAATTGACCAAAAAAGACATGAAAAAGGACCAAAAAAGACACAAATTGACCAAAAAGACACAAAAAGACCAAAAAAAGGCAAAAAATACACAAAAAGACCAAAAAAACACACACAAAAACGCAAAAAAGACCAAAAACATGACACAAAAAAGACACAAATTGACGCCAAGCGGTTAAAAACATTGTTACCATTGTGGAATGGAACTATTTTTTTTACGTTTAGGCGTCAAAACTCCATGTTGAAGGTTCGGAAAAAAGATGCATGGTTCTGGGACCAACCAGAAGGTCCCTTAAATTACTTTTTTGGTCATTTTGTGTCTTTTTTTGGTCATTTTGTTTCTTTTTTTTTTTATAATTTTGTGTCTTTATTAATAATTTTGTGTCTTTTTTGGTAATTCTTGCTGCATGGACAGATAATTTCAGGAATGCTAAGCGGTTAAAAACATTGTTAACATTGTGGAATGGAACTGTTTTTTTTTACGTTTAGGCATCAAAACTCCATGTTTAAGGTTCGGAAAAAAGACGCATGGTTCTGGGGAATAAACCCACCTCCAAACAAACCGTCCAACCAGACCAGAACTCTGGTACTCTGGTCTCTGGTTGGAAGTGTTGGTCTGTTGGATCCCTTCAGGGACCTACGTGGCTTTTATACCACATTAAAGGCCAACATTTTGTTAGACAGCGATAAAATTTCAGAGCTCTGTTCATGTGAACAGCAGCACCAAGTCTTCACCAAGTCTCAGGGAAGTAGCTCAGTAGTTTTTTCCACAATCCCGCCCATTTTACTCACCGACCCGCCCAGCCAAGATTGATAAAAACATATTTTGTTACAAAAAAATGTAAACATGAATGTAAGAAAGGAAATAAATGTATAATTGCATTTGTAACCCGGCCCGAGATAACGAGATAATTGTCGAGAAAACAAATGAAATTAACCCGTTATCATGAGGAAACGGAGGGGAAAAAAATATATGAATGCATGGCCGTTTAGGGCTTCCGTAGAACAGGAAAAATGAGTTATAACTAGAAAATTTCTAAAGAAATTTCGATTGTGTGCTTGCCTCTGGACCATCATTCTTGTAAATTCAATCAGCAGTTAAACAGGGACTCTGTCCTGAGTTCACAGACACCTCATACAAGTCTGTAGGACAAACGGTTCATTAGTTTGTAAAAGGGGGCGTGGCTAAACAAATGGGCGTGGCTACTCAAAGGGGGCGTGGCTAAACAAATAATAATAAATAAGAAAAAAAATAAATAAGCTCGGTGAATAGTTGTTAGTTACGGAAGCTCTGAACCGCAAGTGAAGAAATTTTTTTTTGAGATGTTATCTTGTTATTTCGAGATAATATCTCGTTATTTCAAGATAATATCTCATTATTTCGAGATAATACACATATGTAAAAAAAAAATAAGAATTAAAAAAAAAAAATCTTCCAAAAATTTTTTTTCTTCAGATATTATCTCATTATTTCGAGATAATATCTCGTAATTACGAGATAACACACCTATGTAAAAAAAAATAATAATAAAAAAAAAAAAAAAAAATTTTTTTTACATAGGTAAACGTTATAACATAGGTTATAACGAGATATTATCTCGAAATAATGAGATAATATCTGAAGAAAAAAAAATGTTGGAAGATTTTTTTATTTTTTATTTATTTATTTTTTTACATATGTGTATTATCTCAAAATAATGAGATATTATCTCGAAATAACAAGATAACATCTCAAAAAAAAATTTCTTCACTTGCGGTTCAGGGCTTCCGTCGTTAGTGTGCTTTTGCAAGCAAGCACACAAAATAAGAAACATGCAACATTTAGTTTTACAGAGTACTGACAGCAGATTTCAGCAACACTTTTTTGTCTCTGGACACTATTTATTTTCATTGACTTCTACGGCGTAACAACCAATAAACTACACCTCCAATAGTCCAGCGCTGCTTATAGAATAAGTAGATGTGTCAGGTCCCTGGAACCACAGGTGAAGGAGGCTCGGGGCCAGTTC
>NC_081526.1:1039820-1042320 GCF_030273125.1 Centropristis striata | reverse complement strand
TTCTAGTCATTTTGTGTCTTTTTTGGTCATTTTGTGTCTTTTGTTGCGTCTTTTTTAGTAATTTTGTGCCTTTTTCTAGTCATTTTGTGTCTTTTTTGGTCATTTTGTGTCTTTTGTTGTGTCATTTTGTCAAACTGAAACTGGCCTCATGGAGTTTACAGCCAGAACTTTAGAGGTAAATGTACAGTAGGGCTCCACGCTGCTTTGTTTTATACTCTGATGGAGGCAACAAGTCTTGTGGGGACTCTAGAGGGTTAAAATCACTTCGTCTCTGAGGAATCACTGGAGACAAACACACACACACACACACCAGTTCCCAGAGGATTCTCCACAGCAGCCATACATCCATCGGGGGGATTTAAACCCCAGACAAAAGACTCTTCCATGCAGAAGAGCAAACTGGGACAGCCAGAGGAAGACCCCCAGACCCCCAGATCCAGGCAGGACGGGGCCCCTCAGCGTGGCAGGCTGAGGGCCTCTAGCATGCCAAGGTCTGAGGCCACAGGAGGACAAGAGTTCCCCTCAGCGAGACCACACCGTGACTCAGTCAGCAGGAGGAAAGAGGCTTTTAGAGTCACAGACTCACGCAGATATAATTGCATATACACATAAACAGGATCGAGGATAAACAGGACGCAGAAACAGACCAGACCAGAGATTAAAAGAGCTTTTAGCCAGAAGAAGATGTTCAGATTTGCAGACTTTCTGTTTTTCTCAACGCGGTTTCCTCCGTCTTTATTTACACGAGTTTCAAACAGACGTACACAGTCAGTGTACATTATCATGTAATCCAATAGAGATTTAACCATTAACTCACTCCAGATCCTCTTAATGCAGAGAAGAGAACGTTCCTCCAACAACCACAACACTTCATTCACAGAAATACTTCTGGAGAGCAGATGGAGGACTGGATGGACACACTGGCTAGATCCCAAAATCAAGGATCCTTCCTTGACTTTGGGATCCTTCCTTGGTAGGATCATTCCTTGGTGGGATCGTTCCTTGGTTGGATCATTCCTTGGTAGGATCATTCCTTGGTGGGATCCTTCCTTGTTAGGATCCTTCCATGGTGGGATCCGTCCTTGGTGGGATCCTTCCTTGGTAGGATCCTTCCATGGTAGGTTCCTTCCTTGGTAGGATCCTTCCTTGGTGGGATCCGTCCTTGGTGGGATCCTTCCTTGGTGGGATCGTTCTTTGGTGGGATCGTTCCTCGGTGGGATCGTTCCTTGGTTGGATCCTTCCTTGGTGGGACCCTTCCTTGGTAGGATCCTTCCTTGGTTGGATCCTACCTTGGTAGGATCGTTCCTTGGTGGGATCCTTCCTTGGTGGGATCCTTCCTTGGTGGGATCGTTCCTTGGTGGGATCGTTCCTTGGTAGGATCCTTCCTTGGTGGGATCCTTCCTTGGTAGGATCCTTCCTTGGTGGGATCATTCCTTGGTAGGATCCTTCCTTGGTAGGATCCTTCCTTGGGGGAATACTTCCTTGGAAGGGATCCTCCCTTGGTAGGATCCTTCCTTGGTGGGATCCTTCCTTGGTAGGATCATTCCTTGGTGGGATACTTCCTTGGAGGGATGCTTCCTTGGTGGGATACTTCCTTGTTAGGATCCTTCCTTGGTGGGATACTTCCTTGGTGGGATACTTCCTTGGTAGGATCCGTCCTTGGTGGGATCCTTCCTTGGTAGGTTCCTTCCGTGGTGGGATCCTTCCTTGGTGGGATCCTTCCTTTTGGTAATCGTGTGTCTTTTTATAGTAATTTTGTGTCTTTTTTGGTAATTTTGTTTCGTTTTTTTAGTTATTTTGTGTCTTTTTTGGTCATTTTGTGTCTTTTTTTGGTCATTTCGTGTCTTTTTTGGTCATTTTGTGTCTTTTTTGGTCTGTTTCGTCCATAAGGAAAAGTGTTAAAGGAGCTTTTTAAAAGTTTAGATGTTTAATGTGTGTAGTTTAAGAGAGTCTCTGGCCAAATCTGTCCCGTGATAGTGTGCCAAGAGGCCTGCCAACATTTCTTTATTTATGTTTTGTACTTTGAATATAAATAAGGTATCAGAATACATAAAAAGTAATCAAAATATCGCTTGTTTCTTCCAAAAAAAGTGCCTTAGCTGAGCCCTGAATGTGCTGTGTGTGACTGGGGCTGATTAATAAATGATACATTTGATTAATGTCTGTTTATTAACTAACCTACGTGTCATTTGCAAAGCTCCCCCAGGGGACAGAAGGTTAAGTATTCCTGGTTTATCGTGTTTTAATAGTGTGAGTCAGAACACAAATATTAATGGTCACAAGTCATTTATTCCCATTGTGCTGTGGATCCAGTAGGACTGATTAGACTTCTCGTGCATGCTTCAGTTTAGTGCAGCAGCTGCTGCCAGCTGGTGAAAACATTGGATTAATAATAATATAATAATAATAATAATCCTCCATGTGCATCCAATAGATCGTTTACTTTAGCACGTAGATGATGTGAGTCAGGACAATAAGTTTCCTCCATAAAAACAGTATT